>NW_006439568.1:8094644-8112921 GCF_000325575.1 Pteropus alecto | reverse complement strand
CTACACTTTCATAACTATTCAGGATATGAAGGTTGGCAAAAGCAATTAAACAACAACCACATTACCCAAAAGTTAATGTGAGAATTGAAAAAATATATTAAGGAGACTAAAAATGAGGAACATGAGAGTCCGAACACAATGGCCTAAAATGACACTGGTCAAAGACTCTTGAGGACAGTCATATTTCATTCAAAACAGTGCCACAGGATCTTAAATATAATCAATTACATGATCATGGGCTTTAGTTTCCTCCACCAGTGACACTGGTATCATGCTTATCACCGTAAACAATGCCATCTGAAGGAAGAGTCACCGGGCCACTCAGCAGGTTCCTCTGCCAGGATCTAATTTCTAATCCCCCAGTAAGTACAGTGACAGAGGTTCTGCCCATGCAACCTGGACTCTGTGAGGGTGGCGGCTACATGGCCTATTAAGGTTCAAACAGGAATTGGGAGCAAAACCAAGGGGAGGGGCGATCTCCGATTTTGCAATCTGACTTCAGTACTTTCCAGAACCCACAAAACAGACACAATGATTAACAGTCATCAGTAAAAAAATAGGAATCAAATAGATACAGAAGCTAAAAGGCAGGGACTTATCGAAAGAGATTGTGCTTAATTGATTTAATCTCTCTGATAGGGTGAAATGCTCAGTGTTCAAAGTTAGCAGCAAAGGAAGTTAGACATTTGGTCACATTTGATTTAGAATCATGATTTAGAATCATGGTCACATTTGATTTAGAATCATTCTCAAATGGGACTTGAGGAGTGGAATAAAGAGGAAGAAAAGAGAGAAAGAGAGAGAAAAGCTGGATCTGGGTGAGAATCAGGAGGAGCTTGAGTCTGTGGCCATGTACAGACTTCATTCTGCTTCTGGTATTTGGAATGGAAAACCGCACTCGCTAAAAGGGTGTCTTGCCCATTTTAAGTCTTCACTTCTAAGCAAGGGAACCTGCTAGACTTACTCCTGAGAATGATCTCCTATTCTCCCACAGCAATGTGACCTAGCGTTTAACACGTTCTGGCAATCTGAGAAGTCGTGTGCCCTTGTTACGTGAATAACAGGAGCTGGGAGGTCCCTCCCAGTCTGACATCCCATAAATCAATGGTGTCCAGCTTTTCTATCTCACTGAAATTAGAATCGTGCATGGCTCATAGTGGTCCTCATTAAATGCTTATCAAAACACTAATAATTTTATTGAGCCCCTACAACGAGCCTGGCACTGTTCTAAGTATTTTCCAGGTTTGACTCCTTTCGTTGTAGCCAGCCTGTGTGGGTCGGTCCTGCTGATGTTAAGTGTTCTGCAATGGCTTGAGTTGCCCACTGAACTCCAAACCTCACTTCCTCATCTGTAACAGCTTCCAAGATCAAGAGCTACTAATCTGCTAACACAGAACAGTTCTGGGCACAGTTCTAGGAACCTGACAGATAGCCTCTCATCATGTGTACACAGTTCCCAGCAGAGCCTCTTGCACATATAAAGTCTCCAAGAAACAAACAATATTATTAAAGATGTCAGAGATTTTCTAAAGCAGAACTGCTCCATAGTTACAAGTTTCATAAGAATGCTCCTTTTGACTAGCGCTGGCATTTCTCAGGTCTTAGAAGTCTTGGGCTTGGGCTCTGCTTTCTGGTGCTAGCTGGGGAAGGGCAGCAGGGGGTCTGGTGAGTGAGAGGGTGCTCTCTGGATGACGGTTCAGAACGCTTGTTCCCAGCCCCAGCTCCCCATTTCTCAGTGTTGGGACCTAGGTAAAACTTTCCTTCCAGTCTTAGTTACCCAAATTACAAAACCTACAAAGGTGGTGAGGAGAGGGGAAGGTCGCCCAAGGGAAAACTGAATTATGTGGTCGTATGAATCCTCCCACCTCTTCTGATTGTAATAATTATACAGTGGGCAGTCAGTGGGTGATACACGGCGGTGTATGGGGTGTATTGAAGTCAACTGAGTAGGTAAAAAAAAATAAAAATAAAAAGAATATCCCTTGTGTGTTAGGTCTCTGATCTATGAAACAAGAGTTCATTTGGTGACAACTTCTTTCTTATCCTGTCAAATATCATCACTAATAGTAATAAAGGCTGTTTTTAGAATGTCAATAAATGTCCCTTTAGAGTAGCAGTTTCCTGATGGTAGCCTACAAAACAGTGCTGTTCTGTGATGAAAATGGGAAAAATAAAAATAATGTATGTTTTTCTTAATATTTATTCCATTTTAAATCATGAGATTGTGTGTGTGTGTGTGTGTGTGTGTGTGTGTGTGTAAATGTTCCTTTGGTTTATAAAATGGTGCTGAGGGTAGTTTTTAATTTACAAAAAAATATTAATGGGTAATGTACAAAGGTGGCAACTACATGTCATTTCAAAAACATTTTCTAAATTTTAACTCATTTATGAAATCCAAAAGCCTTGGTGCAGGTTCAGACAAGCAGAATCTCTATAAGACAAGAAAGTTGTTCTTTTGTCAGTAGTAACTTTCTAGTAACTGGTAAAACTTGGTACCTTTTTTATATAAAAAAATGTTCTGGTATCTTCAGATTATTCTTGCAGCAAAACAGATAGATGCATATAAAAACCACATGTATTTAATTATCTATCATCTTTAATAAACGATCCTATATCCAGTATGGATAGATTAGAATGACATTTATACTTTTTCCTAATAAAAATGGTATGCCATTTTAGAAAATCTGCAAGGCACACAAGGTTTTAAAAAACAATAAATTTCACAGATTTTAAGTTCCAAGTAGATAACTTTTGACAAAGATATAAAGTATTTTCTTTAGGACAGAAAGTTCCTTTGCTCCTCTGTACAGTCAATCTCCCCTGTATTCCCCCCACTCTAAGCGACCACTGATCTGATTGTCACTGTAGGTTAATTTTGTCAGTTTTAGAGTTTCACGTGATTGGAATCACAAAGTAATTTTTTTTTTCTAACTCCTTTTAGCACAATATGAGATTCGTTCACGTTATTGCATGCATCAGTAGTTGGGTGCCCTTTCTATTGCTGAGTAGTGTTTCTGATGTGAATATAGCTCAATTTGTTTATTCATTTTGCTCTTGATGGACCTAAGAGTTGTTTAGAATTTTTGTCTACTGAGTAAAGCTCCTTTGGATAGCAGCAGACTGGCAATTTTATGAACATATGTTTCCAGTTCTCTTGGATAAACACCTCAGAGTAGAATTCTAGAAACATTTAATAGGTGTACAATTACCTGTAAAAGACATGGACAGTTTTTAAATCAGGTGGCACCATATTATACTTATGATAACAATGTATGAGAGATCTAGTCGCCATTTTTAGCAACATTTGGTATGGCTAGTCCTTTGAATTTTAGCCGTTCTACATGGTATAAAGTGGTATCTCCCTGTGGTTTTATTTGCATTTTCCTGATGATGATACTGTTGAGCATATTTTCATGTGCTTATTGGTCATTTTGTAATCATCTTTGCTAAGTGTCTAAATCTTCTGTCCATTACTATTGTGTTGGTTTCTGCTCCAGCTAAGCAAGAATTCAGAGTTATGTCTCCTGCATGTGCCCTATTCTCCAGATCTGAGGGTGACGATGTACCTTGTGGCATCGGTTCTCTGATGGGTTAAAAAAAAAAAATCTATTTTTAGTTTGTCCAGCTTTTTCTCGTAAAGATCTGAGTGATGACCTCTAAGCTCTTTACATATCAGAGCTGAAACTGGAAGCCTTCTGTAGCTAGGGGGATGATCACATGACTTTCTTCATTCATTCTATTAATGGATCGCATTGATTGATGTTCAAAAACTGAATCAGCCTTGCATTCCTATGCACACATATCATGATGTAATATCCTTTTTGTCTACTGCTAGATTCAATTTGTATTTTGTGAAGGTTTTTAGGTTTACGTTCACAAGTTATTCGTCTATACCGTTCTTGTAATATTTGTGTCAGGTTTTTGTATCATGGTTAGTCTGGTCTCACAAAATGAGTTTGAAAGTGCTCCCATTTTCCTCTACTTTTTAAACAAATTGTTTAAGTTTGGTTACTAATCCTTACCTGGTTTAATTCATTGGAAAAAGCCTATGCTTGAAATTTTCTTTGCAGGAAGTTCTAGTTTAAGGTGTAATTTATTATGAGATGTGTGACTATTTAGATTTTCTAGCTTTCTGAAGTCGGTTTTGTTAAATTATGGTTTGAAAGGAATTTATTCATTTTATTTAAGTTATTAAGTATACTGGCATAAAGCTATTCATAATATTTTCTTATTATCTTTTAATGTATGTATTTAGTCATAGCTTCACTTTTTCTGATATTGTCTTTTTTTCTCTCAGTCTAGACATTGGTTTATCTTTTAAAAAAGCAACTTTATTGCTAGAATATTTTCTATCTCACTGATTTCAGCTTTTACTTTTCTAACTTAAGGTAAAAATTTAATTGATTTCAAGTCTTCTTTCTTTTCTAATACAGGCATTTAATGCTATAATTTTCCTCTTAGTTCTACTTGTGTAGAACTAAGTTCTACTTGTGTAGTTCTACTACATCACACAGATGTTTGAAAGATTACATTTCTATTATTAATTCAGTTCGTAACATTTTCTAATTCCTCTTATGATTTTCTTCGCCCATGTGGTTACTCGAATGTGCGTTAAGTTTCCAAATATTTGGAATTTTCTTGCTATCTGGTCAGAGAATATACCCTGTAAGACTTCAGTTTTTTAAAATGTACTGAGATGTATCTAGGCCCTGGCATAGAGTATACCACGGTGAATAATTCTCATAAACGTGAAAAGCGTGTGTATGCTGAGGTTGTTGGGTGTAGTTTTTTGCCCGGCAAATGGCAGTGGCTACATTTTTAAAAATAAATGAATTAACTATGATTTAACAAATAAATGGATAGAAAGGGACCGGTCAAGGGGCTAGAATGGGACTATTTAGAGAGAAAGGAGACAGACATGGTGCTAGACTGAAGAGGACAGGGTGACTGCAGAGGAAGCAACAGCCGTAGGCTACAGGGACTGCCCGGCTGAAGCAGAGGAGGAGACGGTCGTCTGGACAGGCGTGCCTCATCCTACCTCATTCTATTGCACTTTGCTTTATTGTGTGTCACAGATATTGCATTTTCATCCACATCGAGGCAAGACCTTCCACCAGCAAAAAGATTATGACTCACTGAAGGCTCAGATGATGGTTAGCAGTTTTTAGTAACACCGTATTTTAAAATTAAGGTACGTGCGTCACTTTTTAGACACGATGCTATCGCACACTTAATAGACTACAATATAGTATAACATAACTTTTATATGGCACCATGGCTCCACTGAGGGCTGTCACCAAGGGCTTTCTAACCAGGGAACCTAAACAGGATGTAGGGATGAGTTTCACTTCAGCTTCAGCAGAACTTTCTAATAGTTAAACTTTCCAACTATCAACTCAATGTGACAAGTTCTACCACAGGGCCCATCCTGGGAGGTTCAGGACAGGTTACTGAATGCAGATGAGGAGGAGACAGAAGGGCTTTCTAGAGGTGGTCTCTGGACTAACGCCTGAAGGGAAGCTGGGATTACCCAGGTAAATGGGTGAGTGTGAAGCTGGTAGAAACTAGGAGTATGGCATTTGAGAGCTTTGCACTGCAGCTTGGAGGAGGACGGAGGAAGGAAAGCCAAACACTGTAACCACCATCACAACGACCACCACCGCCCCCCTCCAGAGTCTTAGTACGAAAAAAGAGTTTGCTTTCAAAAATTATGAAATGTCATCGCTATAGGTGTATAAGCAAAGGCTGGCTGGTCATCAGGAAGGAATGCTGAGAGGACACAAGGGGAGACATTTGGTCAAATTGGTGGGAAGACACTCGTTCTCCACTCTTCCTGTCCCCTCGTGGAAGGACTTTCCTGGCTGATGCCCCTGGCCTCTCCTGCCCTCTATCTGGTGCCCGTGGAAGCAGGAAATGGGTTTGCTCAGTTCAGCCTGATGTTATGTCCTCTCTTGTGTGACCTGTGTGCCTGATGTAATCTGCTTTCTGTCATGCGGTTACGAGGGCTGGTGCCCAGTTGTGCCAGTGACTGGAATGCCTAGTTTAAAGGGAAAAATTCTAAGCAAAGTAATTCATCTGTAGAGCTAAATGACCATCTCCAAAAAGCTTTATCAGGAATAAAGCTCATATTCTGTTCTTCATTCAGACTTCTCATTGAAAGGGGTATTTTTTACCCATCCCCAAAACCTTGGATGACATCTTAAAGGCCTTTCCAACATTCAGAAGTCTATTATCCTGAATCATCGAGACAACCAAATTCAGCACCCTTGGTTTAAGAATGCTGAGGAGTATAATAAAAGTCATGTCTGTAAGCTTTCCATTAAAAGAGGTTAAAAACAAAGAATAAAAGCTGCTACCGAAAAATTAACTCATGGGAAACATTTGCCCTGATGATGTCAGAAACTTTCCTAAGCAGATATAAAATGCTGCCTGAAGTTCAATTTAAAAAATGTA
Organism: Pteropus alecto; assembly: GCF_000325575.1. Classification (NCBI taxonomy): domain Eukaryota; kingdom Metazoa; phylum Chordata; class Mammalia; order Chiroptera; family Pteropodidae; genus Pteropus; species Pteropus alecto. The sequence goes on along the minus strand of NW_006439568.1, from coordinate 8,106,468 downwards.
GAGCAGTTCATACAAAAGAGGAATATAACAAAATACAAAGATATAGAAAAGTAGAACATAATATCCAGGGGGAAAACCAATAAAGACAAGAAAATGTGCAGATAAGGCACAGTGGCGGTTAAATGCACCCATGCTTTATTTGGCTAACCTGAATTCTATTCAATAGTATTCTCATAGGTACATGACATAAAGTAATTAATTCCACTTCTTTTGACACTTGTTAACTACTCCGCTCGAATCCATGGGTAACTCTCACCATAATAAAAGACAAGATGACATGACCGAAGTATAAAGAGGTGGGAACAGCTCGGAGAAGTCAGCACTGAAGGGAACAATGTTAGCGAATACACAGAGCCACAGCCTGAAGGTCTGAGAAAGATAAAGAGGCTTCCTCTCTCTTTAACAGCATAAACGGATCTGCCAAATTTCAGATGCTACATCCCAGCAGAATATTTTGTGAAGGGGAAAGAGATACAAATGGGCAGTGGTTGAAGCACAAAACGACCAGAAGTATTACTCATCTCTTTTGCAGGACCTCATTGAGAAATATGACCATTTGCAGGGAAAAGCTGTAGGATGACTGTTTATTCCTGCATAAATCTAGACATCAAAAGGATTCCCATTGCCGAAATATGACCATTTGCAGGGAAAAGCTGTAGGATGCACAAATCTAGACATCAAAAGGATTCCCATTGCTGTCCACAAAGCAAACGGCATGGAAACCTTTTACACATTCAAAATAGCTTTTTAAAAAATGTTTTGTTTTCTGGGGAGGTCTGAGTGCTTCACTTATGAAAATAAATCTTTAAAGCTGACAAGGGAAAGAATCCTTTGCAGATGGAGGACTTGGCGCTGAAGGAGGTGAGCTGACTTTTGCAGCCACCACAGGAAGAATACCAGACACAGCCAGGGGCTGAAACGCCTCAAACTTGAAAAGATTCTTAACTGTGCACAAAAGAGACTCTGAGAAGTTGACTGCGAGCTTACACCTGGCCCTAGTGGAGCTTCCTCATCAGCATTCTAACGTTGGCCTCAGACAGCTGGGGGGTAAAATCTTGCAAGCACAGGAAAATAGACAAATTTCTCTCCTTCACGCCTAATCTGATGACTTAAACCTATCTATCTTAATGCCTCTCAGGTGTTCTAACCATCTTATGCCTTTTCAAGAACTCTTTCTGCAGGGGTTAACACTGGCAGCTTCCCTTCCGATTAAACACATCTGCCACAAAATAGGAGGACCTTCTGAATACAATGTTCTCAGAACGTCTAATAGGAAATTTGCAGGGTTTGCATGCTGGCGAGTTAAAACTTATCTTAAGTTTTCTTAGACTTTTGAGAAACTAGGGGTTAATTTTGTTTAGGATTTAATGTCCTTCAAACAAAGGCATCAAAAAATGTTAATACACTGGAATTACTGGCTAAAATATAAATTTTAAAAATTAAGCAACTACTGAGGTTCAAGGGTAAGTTTTCAAAAAATGCTAAAATCATGACCCTCGTCAGTACAAAATTGAACACGTTTAAGATTTTATTTAACTCATTAATGAGGAAACTAGGAAGGTGTAACAACAGTTCAAAGGAGGATCAAGCAGCAGACACTTTATAGATCAGGAAGAGTAAAATGAATGTAGAAATGGCAGGCAAAACTCACCTTTTCCACGGCCGCGAGGCAAGTCAATTGAATCTCGGTGGGACAGAATTTACGTGTCTATAGCAAGAGTTATTTTATAATGCTATAAAATTGTTATCTACAACTTACAGAATTGTAAACCAGCTCTGTAGAAACACAACTAGATAACCCCAAACGGTGTGCTATTTCCATGGATGCAACAAATTTTTCCCAGCACAGATCACTAACCGCCTTATTCATTGCTGCATTCGCCAAACCTGGTACAGGGTAGATGTTCATAAAGACTTGCTTAATGAACAAATGCCTGTGAAGTAGCAGGCATTAAGCTAGGCTCTTCACAAGTATTATCCTATTTAATCTTCCCAGTAACACTTAGAGATAAATATTATTCTCATTTCACTGATGAGAAACTTGTGTGATGTTGTACAGATGTTACACGTCAAAGGCTGGAGGTGGAGGGCAAGGCGGGAGGATCTGAGCCATGTCTGTGATCAGAAAGCCTGCCCTTTTTCTTTGTATTTAATATTTGTCCTTTTTATTTACTGTCACTGTACCGTTTGCTTCTAAATTAAGGGATTACTTATATGCTACATTGATAGACCATGACTCCTTGTTAAGCATAATACGGGAGATCCCTACTTTAAGAAAAATAAATGAACTGTACTTGCGAGAATCTAAGCCTAAATGAGAGACACATGAGCATCTTTATTGCAGCCTTGTAGACAAGCATAGGATATTTACCAGCCCAGACTTTTTCCCCCTCTTAGGTACTCATTTCCCAATTTTCATGAAAATAAAGGTAGACGAATTCAACACTGTTTATATATGTTGTTTGTATTCAAAGGAATCAGGACAGCACGTAGGAAAACAGCAGCAGCTAACTTTCACTGCATGCTTACCGTGACTGTGAACTACCTGCCACAGCAACTCTGTCAGGCGGGTATTATCATCATCCCCTTTTTGCAAATGAAGAAAGCCAAAGTGCATCAAGTAACCATCACAAAAATCACACAGCTAAACTGCAGTTCTGGGTTTTTCCCTGACCTCTCCCTAAGTCATTCTACTATCTGCATAGGCTGTTGAGGTTTGCTCTGTCATCACATGCCTCAGTATTTTATAAACCTCTTTGCCCTGTTGATCACAGCCTCCAAGGGTACTAGGATTCCCACAGCTTCTAGCATCACAGGGCTGGTAACTGCAGGCTCGCCTAAGTCCTAAAAGCTATTTTCTGGCCATTTGGCACTTGTGATCATTTGAGTACTTAACATTCATTCTTGGGCCAGAGAAGAGAGGGAGACAGTGGTCTTCTGAGGCCTCAAACAGGTGAATGTCAAAAAGACATGGACCAAATAGTAACCTGAAATCGTTCTGTCTGTTCCCTAAGTCCCCAAATGATTCCCTGCTTTCTTTCTTCCCAGAAAAGAGGCTGCCCTTAGAATGAAGAAACAGCATGTTTTTAGACACCTCTCGAAGAATCTTAAGTAATAGTGCAATGCTGGCATGCAGAGGTGTTAATAAATGGCTGTCTTACTGGTTTACTCATATTATTTCATTTAATTTGACCGTGACTCTCTAAGACAGGTACTATTATTATCTCTGTTTTGGAGATGGAGATGTGAGGTTAAATAACTTGCCCAGAATCCTTGCCAGGATCTTGTGCAAGGTCCCAAGAAGGTTGTGACTTATCAACGGCCAGCAGTGTTCACTGGAGACCAAGTGTGCCACCAAAAGCAATAAGATGATTGTTTGAAGCACATATGTCATTCCCACACCCCCTTTCCCTATGTCACCTAACAGAACGCCTCGGGAAGTGGCACCATTTCCTCCACAGACACTGAAGCAAGAGATTTTCATTTCTGAGGAACCTGCTCAGTCTCTTCAGACCGTTATAAACGCGCACCCTTCCCTCAAGGGTATCTCATAATTCTCACCCCTAATAAAAGATAACACTACTTTCAAATAAGATCATGAAAAACGCTTTGCCCTTCCTATCACACGGGCGTTCAGAAACATTAAGCAGACATTATCTGACGAAGGCGACCGTCATCAGTCAAATGCTTATGAACTGATTTGATCATTTGTAGGGGTTGAATACCTGCTCCTAGAAGGAATTTTCTTATATTCTTAAGGGAAGAACTAAGAAATAAAAATCTAACACCTAGAATCCAAGATAAATTCCACCTGTAATTTCAGGATTTCAGGAATTTCATCCAAATGGCCATTACCTCTAGTCGTGGGGAGAGAGAAAGTACATTAAGGACCATTTTTATACTTAGGTCAGGAGGATTTCACGCTCTGTTAACTCAGCCTGAGCTACACTTGCGTGTGTGCCTTATATATTAAACATTATTGACTGGGTGAGCAAGACTCCATGATAATCTAGTGCAGTGTTTTGTAAACCTCAGTGTTAAAAACCGTTTTTCTAAATCAAGTTTTCTATATAATTCAAATATACAAAACAGACATAAAGGGAGCTGCTTTGGTGACATACCCGCCTCTGCCCAAAGAACACTCCTTGTCCCTCTGGCAGCCTCAAGTGTATCCAAGGGCTCCACGGAACACACTTTGAAAACCACCCGTCAAGTTCTGCTCTAGGAAGGTGGGATCTGCCCCAGATCTCAAAGCTACAGGGTAAGAACTGAATTGCAAAAAGAAATACTTTCTGCTTAACGTGTCCTATTCCAAAGTAACATAAACGAATAGAACACAGCGAGGTTAGGATTTCAGAAGACAGAAGGTATGTGTTTGGAAAGCGGCTTGGCCTCTAGACTGCTGAGTTACTCGAGAGCAAGTCACTTTCCCATTACGATGATGTGTTTTCTCTTAGGAAAAATGGGAAGAATCGGGACTTCGACATTTTTTCCTCTTAGAGCTCAGTTTTGGTGCATAGATAATATTCCTCAGTCCTATCTTTTATCACGGTGTTTGCAAAGGAGGAAGGAGGGAGCAATGTTGCCACACAAAGCAGAATCGTTTGGAAGTCCCCGTGACTCTGACGGGCTCCCACAGTGGGCCTATCCGCTCCCCTTTATCCACCCCGATTGAGAGACTGGTTTCTAAGGGCTTTGATAGTTCATTACAATGTCATGTTTTCTGCTTCCAAGTTCTTCTTGACCACCACAGAGTTTTCAAAGCCCCTTGACATAAATAAAGTCTTAGTTTGTGCTATGAGAGTATTCATCTCAGGGGGAGTGAATTAGTATTACTATATTCACTTCAGGATGTTCCTACGGAGAAATCTTTTCTACTTAGAACACATATCTACTGATCCTGTAACCGAGCTAATTTGAAAGACTTCCTCCCTTTCCTTAACATTACTTTTATTTTTCTCTAGAATCCCACACCCGCTTACCCTGATTCCCACATACTTTTAGACACTCCAAATCCACGGTTCTCTACACTAACGTCTGATGCTTTTTAAGTAGCATGTCTCGCATAGACCTGGAATGCATCACCCCTTTTTAACGTAAACCTACACCAGAAAACTTCAGCAGGGAGATGCTGTCTCATTGCAAGGGTATGGGAAAGGCCATCATGCTGGGGAGAGGGAGTGAAATATTTTGGATACTGCATACTTTACCAGTTATGTCATGCTGTTTGAATGACTCACTGTAGATCTGATACTGATTCGGACAGTGTTTCTTCAACCACTTGCAGACATCCTGTTGAGTCCACAGAGCCACTGGTTTTGACAGCTTCACTGTAGCTGACTATAAATAAAGAAGGAAAAAAAGGTCTGTTAATGCCAGCCCCACGCCTAGAAAGGCCCTACTGTTAGAGGTTCTAGAGTGTGCTAACGGCTGCAGGCTGGATGTTCCCAAGAGATAAATATCTTGCTCGTGTCCCCCCTGACCTCAGCAGACCTTCTGCACAGCCCTGAAAACCAGAGAGAAAAGCTTCAGGTGAAGCAGCCCATGAAAATCACACCTACCCTTGAGTCATCATCTTACTGGGAAAAATCCCCAGGAAGTAGTGTTTCCTGATGAATATTCTAACAAGACAACAGGGTTGCTAAACAATTAATTAAATTTTAGGTGGGGGTGTTGGGGTGGGGAATGGGTGGGGAGAGCTGCCTCCAAGTGGCCTTTTTCCATATTCTAAGAAAGTGTCCATCTTTTGCCCACTGACATCTCTAGGGCCTAGTACAATACTGGTCCTGGCAGGTGATGATAATTATTTTTTAAATGAACGTTACAGATTTAGATACTGCATTCTGAAATGTGGAAGTCGGCCTGGGAGCTCTGGACCGAGGGTGGCCCTGTAAAGTCTAGGAACATTAGTTATGCCACAGTGGGGAAGCAAGAAGTCAATTCTGCCAGCATGTGGGGAATGGTAATAAGATAATGGGGGTAGCCAGACCTCATGTGGAAGCCAAATGGCCAAAGCCCTTTATTGCTCACTGAATCTTTTAAGGAGGTGTTTGTAAAAGCCAACCAAACACAGGGGTACAAGGACCCAGCTTTTGACAGATGGCCGGTTACAAATACGTTCATTAATTAACAACAGTCAACTGTGCTAAATGCTGATCTTCCTCCTGGATCCCAGACTAGATGAAAGCTCAGCTCTCTATAATTTTGATCATTCGGGATCACTGTTTGCCAACAAAGTAAGATGTAATGTTGACAGTTTTCAAAAAGATGTTAGGTGGCACGCAGATCTGGCCATAAACATCGCAGACCTTCTCACGAGGACCATTCACTTTTGCTTCTCTTTCAGTTTTTCAGATTAAGGCAAGAGGAGAGCCTCGATTTTGCATGAGTGTGATTTAACACCTTTCTGACATCTGCTAACATGTTTTTGACAAAAAGAGGGGTCCCTTCAGCCTCAGACCCTTTAGTAGGAAGCAGTATATCTAGCGTCTAATAATTGTTCTGTTTTACTTTTATTATATTTAGGGTTGCTTTTATTTTATGGAAAATAAATTAAGGCAAAAGTAAATCTTATTTCCAGTAGTTATATCTAGTTTGCTTTTAAAACAAATGAGTAAAAAAACAGTAGGTCAATTTTAAGAAAAAATTAAGGAAACATTAATACAGGTAATCAGATAATAATACAAATAGTGGAAGTGGCATGCAGTGATTCAAGTTTAGAACACACAGTGCTCAGGTGTTATTTTCATTAGTATATTTCCAGTTGTATTATTCTTTGCACCATTATTTACAAAATAATCACAAATGATACTTATCACTTTTTACTTTGTGCTGTGTTAATTTTTTCTTTCACTCTTAAGTGTGATAGATTATATTTTCCAAAGATGCTTTTTATTTATTGTGACTGGCATTCCTCCACTGATATTTGGGGTTGATGTTCTCTCCCCTTTGATAGTGGCAGGTCCAGTCACAGGTCCAGGACCACCATGGTCCTGACCAATGGAGTACAGTGGAATCGATGTTATCTATGTGACTTCCGAGGGCAGGCCATATAAAACATACAGTTTCCACCTGGCTCACCCTCTCTGGCACTTGCCTTTGGAACCCAGCCACCATAGTGTGAGGAAGCTCACGCCACATGAAGAAGCTATGTATAGGAGTTTTGGCCAATCACCCAGCTGAGAACTTAGCTGCCAGCAGCCAACCACACCAACCCTCAGACAAATAAGTAAACAAGCTTCAAATGATTTCAGCCACCAGCCTTTGAGTCTTTCAGCTGAGGCCCCCAGACACCATGGTGCAAGGACAAGCCAACCCTGCTAAGCCCCGAGTGAATTTCTGACCCATATAATTCATAACTATCCAAAATAGGTGTCTTGCACCACTAAGTTTTGGGTTATTTGCTTTGCAACCCTAGGAACGAGGACCCTAAGTTAGACAGACGTGCACTGAGGACAGAAGGGTTATTACTGTGCTTGTCAGGGTGCCTCCCACTTAACAGATGCTCTGTGCAGACACAGTGAATGAGCGAATGAATGACCGTTCTTGCTGAGTCTGGGTTCACGGGTCCGCTTATTATTTAACCAGCAGTTAATTTCAGGCCTAGCCCTTGCCGCCCTCCACCCACTGTGCTGTGCTCACATGGCTCCTAAGCCAACTTGGCCTCTTCCTTCGACGCTACATCCCTGAGCCACAGGCTTGCCAGCCATTTCCCTCTGACCTCAGTGTGCAACCGTATCGACTGCTTTCCTAATTTTGATGACAGAAGAGGACCTTTGGCGTGGATGGTACAAATGAGAAAATGTTCTGTCTTTTGGTTTTTCCCCCTTTTGCCCGTCATCACCTCTTTTCCTCTGCATGATTAGGAAACGAGAACTTTGGCTCTTTTAGCTAGAAATGCACTTACCACCATGTTTTACAAGTCAGCACCTTTGAATCTGGCTCGTTCGGGCTCTGAGAATTTTCCTTTGGATTAGTGGAATGAGTTCATGGCTGACACATCATTACCCCGAACCCCTTGCAAAAGTTTCCTGCACGTAAAGCTAATCACTTCTTTTTGAAAACTCCGATAAACCAGTCACAGAAGGCTGTCAATTAGGAAGGGAAAGGCAAGAGGATAAAGTTGCTTATACATCAATATCCTCAACTTCCTGGAGGGTCACTCTTCAACTTGCTCATTTCCTAGGAAACAGGACCCTCAGGACCAAGACAAGTCCATTCTCTGGAGACTCAGGTGGAGATTCACTCAAAACGCCGAGTGAATTCAGAATGCATCCTCGCCAGCCCACCATCTGCTTTTGCTATAAATTTTCCTTTTCATCATAAATCCAGGTGTTCTGAGGCTAACACTCGAGGAGCTTCATCGTTTTTCCTTCAACATATCCTCTCGCTAAGCAGTCATTTGGTTGTCACTTGCTTGAACAGCAATAAAATCTATGCTTTAGGCATAGGCTTTTAAGGCTATATGAACCTACAGGGATAGGCCTCCACGTAAACTGGTATAGCGAATAAAATGGGGAGAGATAAAGATTCCCACCACCAATAAGAAGTTTGCCTCTCTGTAATCAGACAGCATACAAGTATCAGCCTCATTTATGTGTCAGCTGATTCTTTGTCTCGGCTTTATTATGAAATTATTATGAGCTAGCTCCACACTAACTAAAAGCCACAATGACTCCGGTTTGCTGGATGCTCAGAGTGTACCTTCATTTGTTCTGCCTAAACTTCTCTTTGTATAACACCCCAGGTCACCTCAATATTTCTCCTTCTAATCTGATGTCCCAGCCCCAACAGCAGTGAATGTCATAACCTGATTCCTTGAAAGAGCTTAACCTTTATTTCTATGTGCAATTTGAAACAATAAGCATTGGTTCAACTCACGTCAACCTGTTTCTCACATTCATTGGGGGGTGCACAGTTATCAAATCGTAATAGTTCCATAGTGTTATTTTAATCACCCTCGTTTCCTCTGTCACCCAACACTCACACCACTATTTATACTCAACTCTGGCCAGTAATTTTCTCTGATATGCCGTGTATTTTTTTTTTTCCCACAGTAGGAGCCTAAACCGAAACAATAGTTCATAAAACAGAGATAGTATTTCATATTTATTAGAAACGGTAAACACACACACACACACACAAAATCCTGCCTAAAGGCAAACATTATAAAAAACACGTGGCCCAGTTTTCTTACTCAGCGTTCAGTCTGCTACAGGTTCCCTGGATTTATAACTCTGGAGACAACTTTGGTTTGTTCTGCTGCCCTCAGAGAGGCCTGAGGCAGCTTGTTATTTTAACCCCTACACGCTGTGACACCAAGCAGAAATCCCAAGCATTTCCCTGCTGAATTGGTCCAGGCCTTTTTACAGACAAGCCGAAAGTGCCTTTACTTTCCATTTCACGTGGAGACCTCACTTTATGCAAGAGACACATCTTTTGTTTGCAAATTACTTTTTTTTTTTTTTTTGCAAATGATCTTATTTTATACATCAGCTATCCTTACAGTAATTTTTGATTTGTATTAAACTGGAAAGAATTCTTATGTTTTAAGTTTTTAAGGTACACATGAAGCTTTTCTGCTAATAATTCATGCTTTAAAGGGGTTTGTTACGGAAAGAACATACACAAACATTTTGAAAGTTAAATTTAATGATCTCTTACATGTTTTGCAACATAAATTCTTTTAATATACTGTGTTTTGATTTATAAGAGAACAATGCAATTTTAAGCTCCCTGTGGCTGTACAAACTGTGCAATTTTAAGCTCCCAATGGCTGTAAATAGGTAAGCTTACATGAGACCCAGTGAGTTGATTGTGAAAAACTAAAGAAAGCATAGATTGCTGATATCTACTAGAAGACCAAGCGAGCTTTATGGCCAAATATCAGAAAGTGGGAAACACGTTTGCAGCATCTCATTTATAAGCATCTGCTTGTAAGTATTTATAAGTGTTTGCAAGCTCTACACATTGCTTCTTCCTTCTCTTGCCACCCTGCAATGTTTTCCTTTAGTTCCCAGTTGACTATTTTATTGGCTTTCATTGTGTAATCTTTCTCAGGATTGGAGAAAGAAAGTAGACTGGAGGGAGAGGTGTGCACACACGCACATCAACAAGCCACCGATGTCTATTTTAGCATTTTGGTGCTCATTCACTCAAAAAAGGGCCTCTAAATATCAGAAAAGACGGGCTAATTCTCAGAATACTTGGCACTTGAATTAATTAACTTTTAAGTATCAATAATGCCCTCTTCTGTCACCTTAACACTTTCGTGAACGAAGGTGTTTAGAAAAAATTCAAAAAGTATCTCTCCTATTGTATTCTGTTTCCTAGGCAGCTTATGAGATCCACAGGGCCATTCTAGGATTTGGACCAAAATATCGTATGCTGAATGAAGCTCTTAATTATCACATCATTGGCTCATACCAAAGTTAGAGGAAACACAAAACTTTGAGTCTTCTTCAAATTAATTTCTATCAAACTGGGGCTTTCATATCCTGAAGGTAAATTTTTATAAACCTCAATTTTATTTTGCACATTTCAATCCAGCATTTGAGATCCTTATCAACCAGTATATTGGTTATTCTCCTGTATTTGTACCACCCATTCAAGAAAATCTTTTTGTGGTCTTTAATAATTTTTAACAATACAGCAGGGTCCTAAAAGTTTGAGAACTATTGTTCTAAGACATCACTGTGGTAGTGTCATTAAAAGAAAAAAAAGTGTTTGGCCTGATATAATTTGTTTACATTGAATTTTAGTGATGGCCTTTTGCATTCTTAAATAATCAGAACCACAGACACAGAAACTTTAAGTTTGAAGGAATCTAAACACTCCATAGGTTCAAATGTAAACCCACGACAAGAATCCAGTCCATTTTAAGACATCTAAAATGGTGGTTAGTAAACCTGGATTTTGATGAATATATTAAGGATGTGTGTGTGTGTGTACACAAACAACTTAACTTAGATGAAGACCAAATATCAATCCCCTAATAGAAAATAATTACTATTTTTTTCTCCTCCCTCCCCTTACCCCTCTCCCGGTAGGGGAGCTGCACAAAATTTGGGAAAACATGATATAGATTCAGACTCTCTTGAACAGCATCAAGAAATGCATCCTGTGAAACAGGCCACTCCACTGCTAATAAGCTCCAATGGTTTAAAACGGTCTTTTCTATTGAAGCCAAAATCAGATTTGCATCACCTGTCTCACTAATTCTTGAGTCCTGACTTTGCAGCGACATGAGACAATTCTCACCACCCACTGCACTGATTTCCACGTCACACATCACATTTGTGCTCTGCAGTGTGTCTCGTGACTTTTTTTTTCTCAAACCATGGTATATACTAATGAATCCCAAGTTATATCTCCAGTCCAGTCTTCTCTCGAAACCACAGTATGATACATACAACCGATGACTTCAGTTACATTTGCATATCTAGTAAATATTTCAAATTCGACATGTCCAGAACTGACCTCCTGTTCTTCCCCTCAAAACTGCCTTCCTCATCTCATCTGACAGCTACGCTTCCTATTGCTGAAGCCCTAAATCTTGGATTCTTCACAGACTCCTCTTTCTTGCATTCCACATCTAATCTACTGGGAAAACCCGAGGGGTCTACCTTTGAACATAGCCACACTTCAGTCTATTTTCATCACTAACATCACTACAATCCTGATCAAAAACACTGTCGTGCTGCACCTAGATTACTTCCTCCAGGTACCTAACGCACTTGAGGGCATTCTGTTTTTCCCTTGCCCTTATTTTAAATTATTAAAATAGTTTACAAAGCCTCAAGCAACCTGGCTACTCAGCATCCCC
>NW_006439568.1:8089800-8094612 GCF_000325575.1 Pteropus alecto | reverse complement strand
TATCCCTTGCCCTTGTTCGCAAATGCCGACTATGCCCATTTCTTATTTTGCCTGGAATGCTCTTCCCCCAGATGCCCACCTGGCTAATCCCCTTGCTTCCTTCAAGCCTCTCCTCAAATACCACTCTCCTTAGTAAGTCCCATCCTGATCCCCGTTTAAAAAAAATGCAACATTCCTTTCTCTGGAGCTACCAATGCTTATTACTTTGCTCCACTGTCTTCTCCAGAACAAGTATCATCTTACATGCTTCAGACTTCACTTATTTTGTCTATTGTTTATTATTTGTCTCTTATCATGTCCTAGCAACCTCTACAAGGGCAGGGATCTTTCTTATTTTGTGAAGAATCCCAAACTTTAGGACAGTGCCTGGCACAGAGCAGGCCCTCAATAATTATTTGTTGAACGAATGAAAGCATTGTCTGGTCCGTCATATATCACAGTTCTTATATTCTTGAGTGTCAGAAAACAGGTTCAAGTCCCGGCTGTGTTCCTGACATTCCCAGGTTGGGGATAAAACAGCCTTTCCTCTGATTAGATTCTTCTCATATTGAGCCAAAAAGGCAGAGTCATTCTAGCACACAATTCTTAGCACAATAGCTCACATTTCTCGTCCTCAATTTTTTCTTTTTACATTGACACAGAGAATGATGTAATGAAAAATCCTTGGCATTTGGAATCATGCAGACCTGAAATGAATGCCAGCTGTGGCATTCACTAGCACTGTGATCTCGGGCCGGTCAGTGGACCTGTTTCAATATGTCCCTCACTAAACTGGAAATAATACCTATCTTGTCGTTTGTGGAAGGATTAGAAATGGTTTATCTAAAGCACTTTAAAGATGCCTGCCACATACTATGTGTTCAGGAAAGTATATCTTCATATACTTAAATGGCATTACTGGCACTCCGCTGTGACATTCCCAAGCCTGATTTGGGGCTGCAATAGTGCAGCGCAGTGGACACAGGCAGAGGCTTTGGAGTCCAGCTGACTTGAGATGCAGGCATTATTAAATGGTGTTAGGTGTAGTGTGCTATGACTCAAAAACAACTGATAAGAAAGGAGTACTAAAAGGCACCAGTGGAAGAAGTCAGTATAGAAACGAGAAGAAAGTGAAAAAATAAAGAAAAAGAGAAGAAAAGAATGGACAGATAAAGAAACCAAATTAGGAGAGGCAAAGGGATGCTCCTCCTTATCCAGGCTGGGCTTTGCTACACCACACAAATATCACCTCGTGTTTTCTGGTGACAGGTTGTCCCTCAGACTCTGAGTCAGCTCTTCCCTGTCTTCAAGGACAGTCATGCACGAAGTATCATAATCCCATGTCAAAGATACATCTCAGATTCCCCAGGCACCTGATGGAGCTATTTATAAAGGAGCACCATCCAGATGTGGAGACTCTACCGCTCACGAGCCGTCAAGTGAACACTTGCATGTAATGCCGGCAAGACCTGCCACCTCCCAAGTGCACGCTGCTGTGCATCGGGGTCTCTAACAATAAAATCTCGTAGAGGGAATGAACAGACATGCAGAGGCAGTCAACAGGAAACAAGATGTCTCTGGCATCCCAGATGGCTCTGGTTATCAAGGCCTGCTTTCCCTATCAGCCCACATCATTGCACCTGTCAAGAGAAATACAGAGGGAGAGGATCGCGCTGTACTTGGTGTCTGCTCCGAGTCCAGCAGGAAATCCACGGCTCATCTGCCCTGAGGAGCACACTCTGCAGGACATGCCATGTGTGCAAGGTGCAAAGGTGCACATACGCTTTGAGCACGTACCTTATGGCAAACCCCTGTGCAAATGTTGGATGAATGAAAGCATGACGAAAGAAAAAAATGAAAAAAGAAATATGAACCATAAAAATGGTTATTGAGCATCATTTCATAGTTCTACAATTACTTAGGAATAACTAGGTAGTTTCTGTTATAACTGATAAAAACGTACTCAGTGCAAAATGACCCTTTGCAATGTGACCCTAGGTCTTTCAATCTCAAGGTGGCATCTGTTTTTTGCATCTCTTGGGTTTGGGGGTGGGAGGAGAAGGAAGGGGAGCCTTGTGGTCTGTTTTGACCAAAAGAGCAAGGCAGAGGTGATGATGGGTCAGGTCTGAGCTGAGATCTCAAGAGGCCTTTTTGCTTGTGCACTTTTTCTTGCTCCTCTGTAGTCACTATGAGAACAAGCCTGGTCAAGTCTGACCCAATCAGACTTGGAAATGCAGCACAAGAGCTCATGAATGCCATGCCAGACAAATTACTTTCAGACATACATACATAAATCCAGACATACATACATAATTCTGGACATACATAAATTTTTAGATACAATTTCATAACACCGCATACGGAAAGAATTGTTTAAACTATCTTAGTGAAATCACCCTTAATTTCCCCCAACAACTCACATCCAGTTTACAGAGATACAGGCTTCAAGCGGTAAAGTAACTCATCCAAGGTCACACTGCTAGTGAGTTCAAACTTGAAGCTTACTTCACAATATCATTCTGCCTTGATGGACATCGGAGAAAAAAAAATGTGAGCCGTTTCAGTGAGGTTCCTGGTGCTAGACTGCTTTCTTAATTAAATCAATTAAGATAAATCTGGTCAAAAACGACCCAGCCTCTGTCCTCACTGGGAACGCCAAGATCAGAGCTGGGGTCGTCACTGGCCATCTGACCCCTCGTCCTGAGCTCTCTCCACTTTCCTGATCACGGAAGGAGGTACATGCTTTGCACTGTGCAACGGGACAGTGCTAATCTCTCATCTCCCCATTACGTCACCAGGAAAACTTGAATAAAAACATCTCTGCCCATCTTACAAAAGCTGCTGTGAAGATCAAAGGAAATAATTAAAAGGCTGAATGTTTAGTGGTTTTACAGAAAAGAGAAGGCTAATTCTAGGGAAGTTGTAGCCAGCATATTTGTTGGTACTAAAATAAAATAAAAGCACTAAAAGACATTGCTGCGATTGTATTTAGCAAGGGGGTAGGGTGGGAAATAAAATCTCTGGAATAGGGCAGGGGTCAGTCTGCATAAAACTTCCAGTACCAGTGTTCTGGCCTTTTAAAAGTTAACCCACATGAAGAACAGCCACTCGCCAGCTCCATGACTTCTTGATGGCAAAACAATTTGTCTGTATATTCAATTCAGCCAAATGACAACTTAATTCAGGGAGATGGGCCCTGTTATGAATTGAATGTTTGTATTGCCCCGAAATATGGATGCTCTCAACCCTCGATGTGACTGTGTTGGGGATAAAGCCTTTATGGAAGTAATTAAGGTTAAATGAGGTCACGAGGTAGGGTCTTGATCCTGTAGGATTAGTGCTCCTATTTAAGAAGAGACACCGAGAGCTCTCTCTCTCTGCCATATGAGGACACAGTGAAAAGGTGGGTGTCTGCAAACAAGGAAGATAGCTGTCACCAGAATCGGACCATCCTAGTACCCTGATCTTGGACTTTCAGCCTCCGGAGCTATGAGAAAATAAATGTCTGTTGCTTAAGCCCTACAGTTCATGGTGTTTTGTTATGAAACCGCAAGCTGATACAGGAGCAAACTATCTAGTTCGTATAAACTTAAAAAATAAGTTATACAAAAGGACTTAGAATAGAAAATACTAGTCTCTTGTCCCATCTCCTTTCATTGGAAACTTTTTTTTTTTTTTGGAAGTATAAAACACATGGTCTGGTCTAATTAAATATCTCCCTTCTGTAACCCCAGCTGTAATTTTCAGGGGCAACTTGTTAATGGGTTCTTCTTTTCAGTCTCTTTAATTTATCAGACTTAGAGAATCACCTGTGGCTACTCCAATGAGAACGATCAGGAATTAGCTTCCTCCTCCCCTCTCCTTTTTTACTCTTGGTATTAATTCCAGTTCTTATTTTTATAACCTTAAATAATATCATCTATTGATTTTCCAAATAAAGATTCTTTTTTTAATTTTTTTGTATACTTTTTCATTTCCTTTTTACGTTTTCTATACTGGTGCCTCTCCTTCCAAGTCCCACCTTCTGTCATCCACAGTATTATCTTTACATTGTCAAGGTTAATAGTGTATGTTTTCTGTCCTATACTCTACCTGATCCGCTATGAATGTGGACTGATTCAAAGTTAAAACAATCAATAAGTTGCATTTACCTTAGAATGACTGTGTAGTACTGTTCAAATGCTGGGCCAATTAGTCTGGTCTGGATTATTTTTTCTTGTACTACATTCTCAGAAATATAATATCATATGTGCTGAGAATCTCAAAGAAGTTTTCCGACATGGAAATCAAATACATTCTTTTCTTATATGCCAGCAGTTGCTTAAATTCATGCCACGATTTAGTTTGCTCTACCTAAATAACACCCATATCTTTCCTTGACATTAGGAGTCAATAAACTATGGCTCCTTGGGCCAAATCCAAGCCACTGCCTATTTTTTTTTTATGGTCCACATGGTAAATAATAATGTTTTTTATATTTTTAAATGATTAAAAAATTTTTTTTTTAAAAATAGTATTTTATGATGTGTAAAAACTATATGCAACTCAAAATTTAGTGTTCACAAAGTTTTACTGGCAAATGGCCACGCCCATTTGCATTCACGCTACGAAGCCAAAATGAAGGAGACCAAATGGTTTATGAAACTAAAAATATTTACTATGTAGCTCTTTATAGAAAATGTTTGCCAACCCCTGCTCTCCATGGTGGGAGATTTTTCTCAATCTTCCAAATCATCTCCTACATTTTAAAATTTCTCTCCAAAATTGCATTTTAATTTCTGTGTGCTCTCTTATTCTCTGGTGTGTTCCTGTTTCAAAAAGCAGCCCAGGCTT
>NW_006439568.1:8062438-8089789 GCF_000325575.1 Pteropus alecto | reverse complement strand
TTTTTTTAATGGATGCATTTTTAAACCTATGCAATATGGTTTTGAATTTCTTTGAGGATACTAAAATTTTTAAAAGGAGGGTTTTTATATTTCGAAAGTTCTTTTTGCTCATATTTGACTTTACCTGTAAATTTCCTGCAAATATCTGGTTTATATCTTTGTCTCTTAAAGAAAAGTGAGGTAATGGAGAGGAGACCTGGATTTCTGTGTTTTATCATTTTTTTTTTAAATATATTTATATTTGCACTGGGCTTGTTGCCTGAGTGGCTTATTACTCAGAATACTCCCTAAATGCCACAATGAAGATGACCTCACTTTAGAGTGCAACTATCCACGAAATATGCCCCACTTCATCCTAGACACTTAAAAAAAAAACTTTTAAGAGACAGATTTTTTTTTTGCCTGAGGCATAATCATCTGGCCATTAGGCTTTCTTCCTACAAGCAGAAGTGGACGAGTGGTTGATAAACCTATTTTTTTCCTTGCTCCTTGCTTTATGTCCTGTTCCTCACTCCTTGCCCCAATTTTACAATCCAAGTCATTCCCTTCCATTCTCACTGTTATTGCTATCTTATGTTTATATTTCTTTACTATTATTTTCAAATGGTATTCAGTGGGAAGAGGAAATAAACAATTGCGCTCAGTATGTCATCTTATATGTACAATCTCCACATTTATTTTTTAAAAAATGATTGAAATATAGTCTATCCATGTAAAAAAATGTATGTCTCCATGCACATATATATTTGTGTGTCACTGAAAAGCTAATAATTTAACCATTCCCCTATTAGACATTTATCCTGTTACCAGTTTTTTGCCGCTACGTATTTTGAAAGCCTGGAACCACCCCCTCCCTACTTCTACCTCCACCTACTGTCCCGTTTCTCTATTCACACAACACACCTACAAAGACTTGTCTGACGTAACAATCTGCTTTGGCACCTTGACATTTGGGCTTCCTTCCTTCCTTTTCCACGGAACGTGCTCTCGTCACAGGCCTCGAGGCACACTCAGGTTGCTAATTCTGATATCCCTTCTTCCAATATCACACCTTTCTTCGGGGGGCGTATCAGTGGCAGACGATACAAGAGAACACACTTCGTTCTTGAAACACTTCCCTCTCCTAGCTTCTGTGCATCTCGCTCTGATGGTTTTCTTTCAATCTCACTGGTTACTTTTTTTTGGCCTGCTTCTCCCCTGATCAACCCTTAAACGGTATACGCCTTAGGGTTTGGCTTGGGACCCCTTCTACTCTCTCCTGCAGTAATTTCAAGTCCCACTGGCTTTAAGTATTGTCAATAAGTCAATGATACGTTGACTCACGCAAGTTGCCTCGCTTGGTATCTAAAAGAACTTTCAAACTCATATGCGAAACAATCTGTGATTGCTCTCAAATGTTTTCCATCAGTGTTTCCACATCTTAGCAGGCATTGACCAAAAGCTGGTAATCATCCTTTCATTCTTTTGCTTTTCCTCACCCTACCCCTAACATTCAAATACACAGATCCAAACCAGGACTGTTGAGTGTGTGTGGAAAATATACCCAGGATCCGTACACTTACCTCCGCCATTACTCCTTCCAAACTAGTTCGAACTTTTCACTTAGACTTGGGCAATAAACTCCTACTCGATTTCCCAGCTTCCTCACTTGCCACATATAATCTATTCTCCATAGCTGAAACAGTAAACTTTTGAATATGTAAATATAAACGGGTCCTTCATTACTTTCTCCTTCTACTTATAATTAAATCCATATTCCACCTTCCAGTCTGCAAATCCCTCACCCAGCACCCCTCCTACTCTTCCCTTCTTGGTCTTGATGTACCAAGACTAGTACATTCTTGTCTTTATTCTGTTCCTCCAAAACAGAAGCCTATCCTACTTTAGGTTGGGTAATAAAATCTAGCTCTTCTCTCAGATGTTTTCAAGACTAGCTTTGGCTTGTCATTCAGATCGCAGTTGAAATGTCATTTCCTCAGGGCTCTCTTCCTGGACCACCAGATCGTAAGTAATCCCTAAGCTACTTTTAATGCATGATAGCCCTTATTATTTTCTGATATTGTCATTTACTTGTTTACTACAATATTCCCTGCACCTAGGCACAGAATAAATATTCTGTAGATGAGTGAACTATATAGTGAATATAGAGCTAACTCCATCATCGGAATGGATCCTTGGTGATACTGACGATATATAAGTTCTAGAAGTAAGATTACGGAACCATGCTTTTTTTACTTGTTTTTATATCTTATTTTTTTTTTAATAGGCTTTATTTTCAGTGCAGTTGTATGGTCATAGCAAAACTGAGTGGAAGGTATAGAGATTCCTCATATATTTCTGCCCCGAAAACAGTCTTTTCCATGATCAGCATTCCCTACCAGAGAGGTACAACTGTTACCTTGGTGAAACTACACTGACACATCATTATCACCCAAAGTCCACAGTTTACATGTGGGTTCACTCTAGGTTTGCACATTCTCTGAGTTTGGACAAATGTGTAATGACAGGTATCTATCATTATAGTATCAAAGAGTAGTTTCATTGTCCTAAAAACTTTCTGTGTCCAGCCTATTGATCACCTTCCCTCCTCCCTAACTCCGGTAACCATCGGCATTTTTACTGTCTCTATAGCCTTGCTTTTTCCAAAAGGTCATATAGTTGGAATCATATAGTAGGTAGCCTTTTCAGATTTACTTCCTTCACTTAGTAATATGCATTTAAGTTTCTTTTCACGACTTGATAGTTCATTTTTTTTAGTGCTAAATAATATTCCATTGTCTGTATATGCCACAGTTTTATTTTAAAATTCATTTACCTACTGAAGGACATCTTGGTTGCTTTCAAGTTTGGGCAGTTATAAAGACGCTATAAAAATCTGTGTGCAGGTTTTTGTGTGGACAAAATTTCAACATTTTTTGAAAAATACCAATGAGGGCAATTGCTGGGTTGTAATGGTAAGAGAATCTTTAGTTTTGTAAGAAACTGTCCAACTGTCGTCTAGTGTATTTGTACCATTTTGCATTCTTTACAGCAATAAGTGAGAGTTCCTGTGGCTCCACATCTTTGTCAGCATTTGGTGTTGTCAGCGTGCAGGGTTTTGGCCATTCTAATAGGTTCATGGTGGTATTGTTTTAATTTTCATTTCCCTGATGACATAATATGTGGAGCATCTTTTTAATGGTCTCCATCTGTATTTGCCATCTGTATATCTTCTTTATTGAGGTGTCTGTAAAGGTCTTTGGCTCATTTTTTGATTGGGTTGTTTTCTTATTGTTGAGTTTTAAAAGTTATTTGCATATTTTTAAGCTACATCTTTTGCAAATATTTTCTCCCAGCTGGTGGCTGGTATTTTCAATCTACTGACAGTGCCTTTCACAGAGCAGAAAATTTTAATTTTAATGAAGTCCATCTTATCAATTATTTCTTACAAGATCATGATTTTGTGTAGTATCTAAAAAATTACAAGCAAACCCAACCCAAGGCCATCTAGAGTTTCTCCTTGTCTTCTAGGAGTTTTACAGTTTTGCATTTTATATTTAGGACTATGATGCATTTTGAGTTACCTTTTTTGAAGGGTGTAAAACCTGAGTACAGATCCATCATTTTGTACACTGCCGTCTAGTTGTTTCAGCACTGTTTACTAAAGAGACTATTTTTCCTCCATTGTATTACCTTTGCTCTTTTCAACAATCAGTTGACTCTCTTTATGCGGGTCTATTTCTAGGCTTACTATTATGTTCCACTGATCTGTCTATTGTTTCATCAATACCACTGTCTTGATTACTGCAGCTTTATAAATCTTGAAGTCAAGTAGTCCTCCACCTTTAGTCTTCTTCAGTACTGCATTGGCTATTTTGTGTCTTTCACTTTTCCATATAAACTTTAGAATCCATGTGTCAATAGCCACAAAATAACTTGCTGGGATTTTGATTGGAATTGCAATAAATGTATAGATCTTATTGGGAAAAACTGAAATATGGAGTCTTCCTGCCCATGAACATAAAATATCTTTTATTTAATTCTTTGATTTTGTTCATCAGAGTTTTATAGTTTTCCTCACATAGATCATATATATATTTTGTTAGATTTATACCTAAGTATTTCGTTTTTGGAGTGCTAATGTTAATGGTATAGTGTTATTAATTTCAAATTCCACTTGTTCTTTGCTGATACACAAGAAAATGATTGACTTCTATATATTAACCTTGTATCCTGCAACCTTGTTATAATCTCTTATTACTTCCAAGAGTTTTACATCAAATATTTCTACATGGATAATAATATATGCAAACAAAGACATTTTTCTTTCTTCCCAAACTATATTTCTTTTACTTTGTCTTATTAGCTAGGACTTCCAGTATGATGTTGAAAAACAGTAGTAAGAGGGACATCCTTGCCTTGTTCCTGATCTTAGTAGGAAAGCTTCAAGTTTCTCACTAGTAAGTTATGTTAGCTGGAGGTTTTTGTAGAAGCTCTTTATCAAGTTGAGGAAATTCCGCTCTTCTGAACTGAGAGTTTTTAACATGAACATTGTTGGATTCTGTCCTATGCTTTTTCTGCATCTATTGATATGATCCTATGATTTTTCTTCTTTAGCCTGTTAGTGTGATGGATTACATTAACTGACTTTGGAATGTTGAACCAGTTTTGCATACCTGGGATAAATGTCACTTGACTGTGGTGTATAATTGTTTTTATATATTGTTGGATTCAATTTACTAATATTTTGTTGACGATATCTGCGCATCTATGTTTGTGAGTTTTTTTCTGGCCTCATAGAAGGAGTTAGGAAGCATTCCCCTCTGCTTCTATCCTCTGAAAGAGACTGTATGGAACTGATATAATTTCTTCCTTAAATGTTTGATAGGATTCAGAGAAAACCATCTGGGCCTGGTGCTTTCTGTTTTAAAAGGTTATTAATGATTGATTCAATTTCTTTAATAGATATAGGCCTACTCAGATTGTCTATTTCTTCTTGTGTGAGTTTTGACAGATTGTGTCTTTCAAAGAATTAGTCCATTTTATCTAGGTAATCAAATTTATGGGCATAGAGTCGTTCACAGTATTTCATTTTTAGTCGTTCCTAGTGTTATTTCTTTTTAATGAGTCGTTCATAGTGTTATTTCTTTTTAATGTCCATGGGTCTGCAGTGATGTTGCTTTCATTTCTGATATAATTTGTGTCCTCTCCCTGTTTTCTTAGCCTTAGTTAGAGCCTTACCAATTTTATGAATCTTTTAAAAGAACCAGCTTTTGGGTTTGTTGATTTTCTCTATTTCCTGTTTTCAACTTCACTGATCTCTGCTCAAATTTTTTATTATCTCTTTCCTTCTGCATACTTTGAATTTAATTTGCTCTTCTTTTTCTAGTTTCTTAAGGTGGAAACTTAGATGATTGATTTTAGAGCTTTCCTCTTTTCTAATGCATGCACTCAATGCTATAAATTTCTCTGTAAGGAATGTTATTTTATCCTACAAATTTTGTTAAGTTGTATTTTCATTTAGTTCAAAATATTTAGTTTCTCTGGAGATTTCTTCTTTGACCATTTGTTATTTATAAGAGTATCTTTTAATCTCTAAATGTTTTTGGATTTTCCAGTTATCATTTTGTAATTAGTTTCTAGTTTAAATTGCATTGTAATCTGAAAGCAGATAGTATGATTTCTATTCTTTTAAATTTGTCGAGGTGTGTTTTATGAGCCAAAATGTGGTCTACTATGGTGAATATTCCATGTGAGCTTGAGAAGAATGAGTATTCTGCTGTTGTCGGATGAAATAAGTCTATAGATGTTTACTATATCCAGTTAATTAATGGTGTTCTTGAGTTTGCCCATGTCCTTACTGATTTTTTTCTGACTGTTGAATCTGTCCATTTTTGATAGATGGGTGGTGAAGTCTCCAACTACAATAGCGGATTCATCTATTTCTCCTTGCAGTTCTACTAGTTTATCCTGTGTTTTGATGTTTTGTTATTAGGTACACACCTATTAACGACTGTTATGTTGTCTTGAAGAACTGGCCTTTTTTTTTTTATCATTTTATCATGTATTTTTTTACACCTGATATCTTTGCTTGCTCTGAAATCTGCTATGTCTGAAATTAACATAGCTACTTCTGCTTTCTTTTCATTAGTGTCAGAGTGTATCTTTATCCATTCATTTACTTTTAATCTACATGTGTATTTTTAAAGTGGGTTTCTTGCAGGCAGCATATAGTGGTGTCTTGTTTTTTGATCCACTCTGACAATCTGTGTCTTTTAATTGGTGCGTTTGGACCACTGACATTCAAAGTAATTTCTGATATAGTTTCATTAATGTGCAACATGTCTGTTTCATATTTGTTGTCCTTGTTCTTTGATCACATTTGTCTTCCACTCTTTTTCTGCCCTTTTTTGTTTTAACTGAGTATTTTACATGATTTTACTTTCTTTTATTAGCACATCAGTCATACTTTTTAAAAAACACTTTTTAGTGGTTCCTTTAGAATCTCCAGTGTACATTTACAACTATTCAAAGTCCACTTTCAAACATCACTATACTCTTCCATGGGTAGGTAATGCAAGTACTTGATAACAAAATAATCCCAAATCCTTACTCTCCTCTCTTGTAATATTGCTGTCATTCATTTCACTTACATATAAGCATATATATATATATTTGAATATATCATTGCTATTATTTTGAACAAATTGTTTTTGTTAGAGTAATTAATAATATGAAAAATAAGTTTTTTCTTTTACCTTCACTTATTCTTTCTCTGGTGTTCTTTTCTTTATGTAGATTTGAGTTTCTGACCTATATCATCTTCCTCTCTCTAAAGAACTTCTTTTAAGATTTCTTACAAGACAGGTCTAGTGGCAACAAATTCCTTCCACTTTTTGTTTATCTGAGATAGTATTTATTTCTTCTTCACTTTTGAAGAACAATTTCGCAGGACACAGAACTGTAGGACTGGTGGGGGTTTTTCCTCTCAAGACTTTAAATATTTCACTCCACTCTTTCTTTTGCTTCCATGGCTTTTGAGAAGTCAGATGTAATTTTTATCTTTATTTCTATGTAGGTAAGGTGTCCCCAGCCCCCACCCCCCCTGGCTTCGTTCAAGATTTTTTATCTGTGTGATTTTCTGTAGTTTGAATAAATTAGGTGTAGGTGTAGGGTTTCGTTTGGGGCATTGATCCTGGTTAGTATTCATTAAGCTTCCTGGATCTGTGCATCTGACATTTATTTGAAGAAATTCTCAGTCATTATTGTTTCAAATATTTTTTCTGTTCTTTTTTCTCTTACTTCTCCTTCTGATATTTTATGTACATTATACATACTCTTTGTAGTTGTTCCATAGCTCTTGGAGATTCTGTTCTTTCTCCCTTTAGTCTTCGTTCTGTATGCTTTTCAGTTTTGGAGGTTACTTTTGAGAGATCTTCAAGCACAGAATTCTTTCCTCAGCTGTGTCCAGTATATTCTTAACTCCATCAAAGCCATTCCTCACTTCTGTTACTACGTTTTTGATCTCTAACATTCATTTTGGGTTCTTCCTTAGAATTGCCATCTATCTACTTATGTTGCCTATCTGTTACTTCATGCTACCTGCTTTAGCCACTAAAGCTCTTAACATATCAATCATAACTGTTTTAAATTGCTGGTTTGATAATTCCAATATCCCTGCCATATCTGAGTCTGATTCTGATACTTGCTTTTTCAGTCTCATCAAACTGTAGCTTTTGCCTGAACTTTCTCTCATAGTTTTTCTCTCAGAGTTGTACACACTGAGCCCTCAGCAATTCATCAATTACAGTTCAAATCTTCCTACCAAGTTCTGAGTCCTATGGGGGTTTTCTGCTTTGGCGATTCTCTATGTGCACTCGTTTGGTCTTTCCAGTTTGGGGGACAGCAATTTGCTCTGTGACGTCATCTCTTTTATAGATCTGAGTTATTGACTTTTTCAGTTTGTTCAGTTTTTTACTTATTATTAGGACTGAGTGGTAACTTCCAAGCTTCTTGGAAGCCGCCCTCCTTGTCTTTCTTTCTGTCCCAATTTGACAGTAGAGCAAGGTTTTGGCGTAACAGAAAAAGCAATAAAGCAACCTGCAAGACCCAGGTGCAGCCTTGCACATCTGAATTTGAAAGCAGTGAGGGTTCTGCCTTATCTCATTCATTTATTCATTAATTCAAATATATTTACTGGATACTGTTCAATGGCTAGTGTCATATTAGGTGTGGGGTACTGAGCACTGAATAACACAGCAGAGGTCTTTCCTTCATTGTACATTTAATATGCACAAGCACGAGCCCAACAGACCAAGAGATCTACATAAGAGAGGCTGCAGAACACTGTGAACAAGAATTCAGCCCAACGCTGCTCAAATGGAATTCCAGGGACCTGGGTTTGCGTCTCAGTATTTCCATTTACTAGTGATTTAACCGTAAGCAGGCGACTCTGTTTCTCTACGCCTCTGCTTCACCGTAAAGGAAAGGGGAATGACATATTTATCTCATAGGTTTGCTATGATGATGTGATGAGAAAATAAATTGAAAACATGCCATTTAGTCCCTGGTACTAATGAAAATTAATGAAAGGTAGTCCCTGCCATTATTGTTATTTTATTATTACTCCTAATGCTACTATAGCTTCTACTCCCACTACTGCTAATACTTAGTGTTATTGAAGAAGTGTGAGTCGGGTAGAAACCAGGGTTAAAACATGTGTTCAGAAACATTTGTTGACAGCTACACAATAAACAATATTAGTTATTTCCCAGGGGCATAATTTACCCAGACCTATAGGAAGACAAAAATGCAAAGGATTTGATGTTTGCTGTTTTATAGTTCTTTCAGAAAATAGCGTGAAATAAGAAACATGGCATTATATCCCAGTCATTCCTTAGACTTAGGCATAAAGCTGGCACTTATTATTTGCAAGAGAAATCGCATCATTCTCTCTGATTGGTCACAAATACACAATTAAACACGAATTCCAACTCTCATTCAGTACATACACACCTTGGCCAAGAGGAGCATTTTCATTTTCTCAGTCTTTCTTCCAATATGTCTTATTTGTTTTTTTGGTCTGTGTGGCTGACTGACCTTCTCTAGAGAGGATTGTTAGGGACCCTAAATAGAAATCTGGGATCTCACTTGGCTCACATTCATGAGCCAATGCTCACTTGCCTCATGAATGTTATTTGTGACAATGAGATCTGGATCCTAAGGAAGTGTTCAACAGATCCCAGACCGGAAAAACTCCCACTCAACAAGCATCATCCAGAGTCTGTAGGAATGAATAATGACACTAAAAGATACACCACAAATGCAGTTTTCCTGCTTAATTATAATTGCATTTCTCTACAAATCATCATCAAAAAAAACTTCTTTCATGTTTTCATTTTTCTATCTACTGTTTGTTTACTCCTTAATAAGCTTCTCTTTTTATTTTTTATTCCCTGTCCATTTTTTTCCCCTCAAAATTACACAGGCTGTTGAATTCGAAAACTTTCATTTTCTGCTTCTGCGTGCACATTATTTTCCATTTCTATTCTGGGGCCTAATTCTGACCTTTTAGTCATTTGGCATTCTGAGCAGGTACAAAAGGAGGCTGGAGGCTTCAAGGAATCTTCTGCATTTCTCGACCTCTTTGATTTGAAAGCACATTACCTTAATAATTAAAATATCTGGGTTACACATCTGATATACAGACCAGAGAGACTGAGTGCAGGATGTTTTTCTAATCTTTTAAAAAAAAGTCCAAAAGACAGATTCCAAACTAATTCTCCACTGATTCTCTATTCCTCTATTACATTATTTTTCTGTACCTTTTATACATCAGTGAAGCTCTTCAGAGTCACTTAGGATTATTGATTATGAAGCAGCAAAAATCTTTCATACTGCGAGCAGAGTGATTCCAGCCTCTCTCAGCTACCCTTTCAATTATATTATTTCTACTCATCAAATATATTTTATTCAATAATTCTTTTAAGAGTCAAACTAGTTTTCAACTTAATACTACCCATTAAAAAGTGACCACATAAAAAGTTTAAAATCTGTAGACTTAATGTGCCCAACACTTAATTTTATGCTCTGTTTGCCCCATTGTTCAAAGCAAATAGTAGTTAAGTCTCCAGCTATATAAATATATGTGTATGTGTACTCAGTTCATGGCGGCTCTAGTTTTTACAGTATTAATATATTGCTCTTTTAAAAAATCTGCTACACAGGAAAGGTGTCAAATAATAATTTATAATCTATCACATTAGCTTTGTAGTTCCTATTTGCGAAGCTTTCTGATTCCATGGTTAACATATTCAGCAGCACTTCTACATTAGTTTTTATTTTCTACTAATATTTTCTACAAATCAACTGTACATTCAGGTAACAAAGGACTGGACAACAAGGAAGCACTGAAAGAAGGGAAAATGCCTCTGTATGATATCATTTGATTTAAAAAAAAAACCAAACAAGCAAACAATTATTAATAACCATGAATGACTATTTTAGAGTGTCAGGTACATGCAAAAGTTTTTAAATCTACAGAATAAGTTGCCTCTGATAACTTCTCAAGGTTTAAAAAAACTTAAATATGTTAAATTTTTAGCATCAGGAAGAAGGCAAATGGTTAGATTTTTTTTCTATAAAATAACTAGATTTAGTCATGTATGAACTATTTAATCGAAAATTCATTACACTGTGGGAGGCACTGGTGAGAAAGAATGAAGAGACATCTGCTCACACATGGCTTATATTCTAGCAGAAGACATAGACACCAACATGTCAACAGTCAAATGGTGACAAGTGCCATGAATACAATAAAGCTAGGTGAGGAGAGAGCTTGGGACCCGGACAAAGGGGAGGGGGACTGTGAAGAGACAGCTATTTCAGATGGGGTGGTTGGATTTATTTCATATCACAACTAGTCACTAAAATAAAAATTCATATAAGTTACAAGTATTTGAAAAAGAATTAACATATATAAACCTCAGTGTGAGAACATGAAAATTAAAATTGTGTTATTCAACACTGATGTAACTAAAAAACTTCTACTTTTCAATAGAAATGTGTTTTTCAATAATATGGCCTCCAATCTGCTCTGAAGTCTTATAAGATACTGCCCCTTACAAAAGTTCCATTCTCATTACTTTTTTTCCCCATGAATTATGATGATTTACATCATCCTATAACCACATAATTGCATTGTCCAAAAAGCACACACGCCATTGTAGTACGTGATGGGCCAGGTGTAAAAACACACACTAACAACCAACAACCCACCATTAAATGGAGGGAAAGTTCATTTATTCAATTCGTTAACATTAAGCACCTACTAAATGCCAGGCACTGTGCTGTCTCCTGAAGACACAAAAATGAAAAACCAAAGCTTGAGGCCAAGGGTTTCAAAAGAGACAGAAAGACAGAGAGAAAGATAATTAGGCAAGAGCAGCATATGGCAGAAGTGCAAGACAGAGATATGCAGTGGGTGATTTAAGCACCTACAGAAGACACCCAGCCTGCTGGCTGCATGAGTAAAGGTGAGCTGGAGTCAGGTAGAGAGCCAACAGTGGGCATTTTTAAGGCAGAGGCACGCAAGACTATTAATGTGATGAAAAGAAGAAATGAGAAGACAGAGAGTTGCCCCTTTCTGAGAAAAGAACACTACTGATGAAGAAATGTACAGGAGGATGGGAGGAGTTGGGGTAGACTAGGGATAATGAAGCTGTGAACAGTGATGCAGTTTTGTTCCCATGTAAGGTAGGGACGCCAGCATGTACACACTCGTGCCTTCTCTCAGACTGTGCAAATCTGGCTGCTGTTGAAGCAAGAGTAAAAGACACCTGCTTCTATGGTCCTGTCTGGGAAACCGGACATGGTTAGTACCCAACATAGCTCCTCCGCTGTTACTCATTTTTCCAGATCTGTTTCTCATGCTTCTGTGCCCTTACACATAATGTTTTCTCTTGCTAGGATGTCACTTCTACCAGCTTTACCTGGAGAATTCCTGCACACCTTTCAAGCCCCAAATCAAATACAACCTCATTTGGAGAATTTCCCCAACTCCCGCCTGCCTTATTCCCATAGAGTTTGGTAACATCCTCCAATTTCTAGAGCCCCTTTCCCCATGAAGCTTAATTATCTAAATGTCTGCTGCAACACAGAACCGTGAGCATATCAAGGATACTGACGTCATTTCTACTCTTCTAGCGCCAACACAAGGTCTGCCACGTAGTGGGTGTTGATTATACAGATGTTTGCTTTTATATGATTTGGTATTCCAAGAGTCATTTAACAAAGGCCCAGATACCCGAGACAGAAGATGTTATACTATGGATGTTTTAATTAATTTTCAAAAATTATCCATGGTAATCCTTAAATGCATACTCACTGTAATAATTCAGACAATATAAATGTATAAAGAGCCAATCACTCTTTTCATTTTATTTACCCAATTCCATTCTTCTCAGCAGAGTTAGAAACTATCATCTTTTTGAGGTTATACCTTGGTGCATTTTCTTTCCTATATATTTTATACGTGTATATATTCAGACTAGTTTTTTTGTGAGCCCTGCCCACGCCTACAAATGGAACAGTACTATATGCTCTGCTTTTTCAACTTTTTACTTAATAATAAGGATATTTTACACCCTACGACATATATATTCACCTCATTATTTTCAACTGGTATATAATGTTCACTAGCAAACGGAGACATGCAAAGAAAAACTATGAGTTTTCATTCAAGAAATATGCAAGCACTGAGAAGACTGGCAATACCCAGTGGGAAATGTACTCTCTCTCGGACTAGTTTTACCTTTTTGAAGTGTAAATGAACGTTTTCTAAAAGTTTACAATGTGCAATTCCACTTCAAAATCTCTGTCCTGGAAAAAAGAAGATACCTAAATATAAAAAAGCACATAAAGGTGTGTACTGCTACAGAATGTGCGACGGTGAGAAACTGGGAAATCTTAAATGTCTATCATTTTAATTGATAAAATACAACAAATTTATAAATTAAAAAAAATTAATAAATTGTGGAATATCTGTATTTTATCTTGTTAGTCTTGGGTACATGGTATTAAATAAATATAACTTTACTCTGGTCCCATACCTGTTCCTTTCTAAGCTGCTTTATAAAATCTCATTTCTAATATTTTCAAATATTGCAATTCAGGAAAATGTGCACATCTGATAATGGGATTCTTTTAGAGACATTACTTATTTCCAGAGATTTTAATAGCCTTGTCTTGTTCTCTTCCTCTACAAAGTGAAGAATATGGTGATTCTGGACAAGGCTCTCCTTCATTCCGGTGCCAAACCTGAATCTGACAATAGATTTTGCTTCATTATTAATAATAGGCATGAGCTGAATGTTAACTAAATTTAAAGGATGGTGGAGGGGATGGTGATAAAACACAAAGAACACTACTCAGTTTCACACATATCAGATACTCTGAGTGTGGGAACCATAGACAATCAAAAAGAAATAAGCAGAATGTTTACATGTTTGTTTGTCCATCCATCCGTCATCCATCCACCTCTTGGCGGATGCAGTGAAAGATGGATCAGACAGTATCCTCCACAAAAGCAAAGAGGGAAAGAAGGAAAGAAGAAAGAAAAGAAAAGAAAAGAGAAACCAAACCTGACACAACGGCTAAAAGTAAGGACAATGAGAAATGAGGACAATTTACAAAATCAAAAGCACACTTGGAAAGACAAAAGGCAATCGCTGGTTACACCCAAATGCCAAGAGAAAAGGTTAAGTCTTACAAGAAATGAAAAGTGGAGGAAAGTGCTGAGTCCGAACAGAATCTTCAGTTGGTTTAGGGAATAAATGGCTCCTTTCCAGACCCAGAAACTCAAATTTTACAGGTGGTGGGTAAGGCTAGAACCTGGAACCTAAAAGATTCCCGGAGGTGAAGCAGACCCAACTGCAGGCAGCGGGAGAAGCCCTGGCAGGCAGGGGAGTGCAGGTGCTCGGCGTAGGGTGAGAACAGTGGCTCAGGCAGGCATTCATGGACTAGGAGATTCGGAACAAACGTAAAATTTTATCCAAGAACCACAAGAAGCGATGGCACACGTGAAAGCCGGCGTCACGTGGGAAGGCGAACAGATGGTAAGTGGGCAGGAGAAAGGCTCAGAGGAAGAACACGGACTTTGGGGAGGTAGGCCAGGCACCAGGACAGGACATCCCCACCTTGTAGGAACTGGAGGACAAATGGGATTATCTGACAAAGAGGTACAGAACTGCGGTCCTATTAATTACCAGTCCTGAGCTGAGTTACCATATGGGGCTGTGTCACTGCCACAAACAGAACTGCGGTCCTATTAATTACCAGTCCTGAGTTACCATATGGGGCTGTGTCACTGCCACGAAGGTCAAGAACTGGCTTCTGAGTATGGCTCCTTAAATTCCCTCTGATTAATGACCACTAATAACCGCACAGCCTTCGGCTGGGACAGATCTTAAGTGTGGTCAAATGGATTCAGCTATGGGCATCTGAAGGCTTCCAAGGCAGGGGGCCAGGCAAGTCATCATACTCAATTACTGGGTTTGGCAGGAGGAGGAGGGAAAAATGTGGTTTTGGCAACACTGCTGGAATTATAAGGCCTTAATTAGATTACTGGATCAACCTCTGACTAGCAATGAATGTCCTTGGGGAGGTCGTTTAATCTCTCCGTGAGACTATGTCTGAGTTTCCACATCTAAAAAATTGAAAATAATATTTCAGAGGCAGCTTACAGGAGAAGCCCTAAACAGCCAGTGTTGCTAAAAGGATTAAGATATCAGTTGATCCTTCAATTACATAATGCCCTTCACCTTCTGGCCTTGCAGAAAGAATGAGAGAGATCTGGGAGAAGTCCCCTCAAATAACCACTGCAAAGATGTGTACTTGCTTTATATTTATGCCAGGTGCAGGAGTTCACTTTGCTGGACCTGAATTGGTTGCGTTGTAAAACAGTCTAATATAATTGAGCCGTTTACCTTGAAGAAGCCTATAAATGAGAAATAGCGGGGCAAAGTGACTTTGTATTTCCAGGGGCCCAAAAGTTGGATCAGAATCACTACAGAGAATACTTTGGAGAAAAGATGGCTCCAGAAAAAAGGGTATTAAAGGTTGACAATAGTTAGAATCAGGGAAAAAAGAAAACAGATTAAAAAGAGAACTGTTTCTATCTGAGAAAGTGGTATTAATTTGGAGTCTATCCAGGGAAGGTTTACTATTTAGCTAAGAAAAAAAGGCTTTTCCCAAAAGTTTCCAAAGGCAAGAAGGTACAAAGAAAGTCTTTTGGAAGTGGAGTAGAGGATACACAGAAACAATTCTGTTTAGTTTTATTTGGTTTCTTTATTTTGAGCTGATACAGTGCCTGTCACAGGCTCCCAGTGGGCTGTCCTAAGTTTGGGAGGCAAGATTTGCAAATAGCATTATCTAAAATTGAGCTAATAAGAATCAATTATAAATGGAAGACAGTAGAAACTAAAAAGACTTATCCCGCTATAAAAAATAGTTTGGAAACACCCCCAAGTCTCGTTGAGATAACCTGAGAAAATCACAAACAGGGAGTAATGGATGTTATGCTATGCTGTGTTGTCTGACCAGAGCGGTCTGGTCTTTATGGAGTTAGAGCAGAGGTCAGGTGGGTGGTTTTCAGTGTGTCTGGTGCTACTCAGTGGAGAGGGCTTCCCATGCCAGCAGAGAAGTAAGGGAACCCTACCTCTTTAGCTGCAAACCTGGACAAAAATCAGGAGAATCAGGAGAGTTTTTTAAAAAGAGCAATATCTGAGCTCCACCCCAAATTAAATTGAAATCTCTTGGGGCAGACCTAGGAAGCAATGATCATACTTCACAGACAGGCTTGAGAATTGATATATATATACTCATATATATACACACACACACACACACACACACACGTATATATGTATATGTGTGTGTGTGTGTGTGTGTGTGTGTGTGTGAGTGTGTGTGTGTATATCTTCAGATGGGGAAGCAGAACTCGTAAAACCCGATGGCTTCCTAATTTGATTACTCAACACTGGTACCACGATTAACAAGTAACCTTCTTATCGTGATGGATTTTCTCGGCTGACTCTTTTAACAGGGACTAAAAGGAGGTGATCAGGTGACCCAGGTCATCTGCCTACTTGCCAGTTACAGTTCTTATTTTAAATCAGTAAAAGGGCCTTTTCATTTGTCAATTGTCTTGTTATCCTCAAAAGTCCTACAGAATCTCCAGAATCTGTTTTAACTAGAGAGGAAGGGACATATGTGGTTTCAGGTACACAGAAAACAGAGGATATGACCTGATCCCTCATGACTCTCTCAGGAGCTGCACGAAGGAGAGCTGTGTAACAGTCTCATCTCTGTAACAGAACTTTAAAGACAATTGTATTTCAAAGGGAATAATGCATTTCTATATTCTATGATGGCAAAATAACGGCACATAGACAAGATCTGACATACGCATTCTTGACTGCTTTCGTCTTCCACATCTAGGGTGACCAACAACATCTCTGTTTGCCTGGAACCAAGGAGGTTCCTTGGACACTGAGATTTTCAGTTTTATTACTGAGACAATCCTGGGGAAACTATCCCTTAGCAGGTTCCTGGGACTCAAGACTTTCAATGCTAAATCCGGGACGAGCTGGTCATCTCATGAACATGCCTAGTTGTCTAAGATACATCTACTTTATTACAGAGGTTTCATTGATCATCTAGTGGTAATTAAGGGAAACAAGAAGATTAGAGGGGATTAGATGTTCTCAGTCTCAGGTCTCAGTTCTTCAACACCAACAATGAGAAGCCAGCAAACCATCCATTGCACAGCTCAGCGCTAACACCTAGTGTAGATTTCTACAGATGAAATCTTGGTACAGGATTGAAAAGTCACAGTTCAGGCCCTGGTGATGTGAAAAGAGTTAAGGGGAGTCTCAAGACAGGTCTGGGAGCTTGGAGTGCAGGGGAGGTCTTGGAAGTCAGATAGTTCCAGTCACAGAACCAGAAGCCATGATAACCTTGAAGCCATGCGACCATAACTAACATTTATTGAGTAATGAGACTAAAACATTTACAAAGGTGATAAAGTGAATCAGAACTCTGAAACAAATGTTATAATTTTCATTTTATGTATGAGAAAAGCCACACGGTAGGTATGAGTTTCACTCACCCTTGTACTTCCTCCATGTCCAGCCCACAGCAGGAGCACAAATCAAACAAAACATATTAACCATGAAATAATCCAGCGAGAAAATTATCAGTATTTTAAAAGAAAATTAAAAAAAAATATTTTGCTTTTTCAGGTATTCTGCAAAATGGCTGACATGTATTTAAGCAGGTCTGTAACTGACCATCCTTTGTAAATTACTTCAAATAAAGATAAGAAGGAAGAAGGGTTTAGATTAATATTATTAACCCAACACTTAAGTGAAACTACAAATGATGTGTTCTGGCTAGCAGTAATAGGGAGCGGAGAATGAAAAAAAAAAATGGAGTTGTGTGTGTTAGGAAGGGAAATTAAACTGAAAATTAGATTCCCTGCCCACAAATTTTGACAAAACTTAAAGGAAATTAATCAACCACTTTCCACTTGCTTTGCTGATCACAGAAGGGCTCTGACTCCACTTGACATAAGCAAATAAAGATGGTAACACTTGACATGTAATTCTTGGCTCATTTAATTGGATTGCTTCACAAACCATTTTCGGTAATCAATGATTCCTAGTAGAAATCACAAAAGACGACACCAGGCTGTTGGGAACAGAATATGACAGGACTGCATTTTCTTGATTCATCTATTCAAAGTTGATTGGCCAACCATCAATTGCTTCTGTCCCCTGTCTATACTTCCATGTCCATATGGCTACTGTTGGGTCTCTTTGAACTCTTACTGTGAATTATGGCCCATGGATCCTAAAGTCAGACTGCATGGGCTCAAATTACTACTCAACAGCTATATGACCCAGAGCATATCATCTCCTTGTCTGTAAAGTGGGAATAATTGTACCTACCTTACAGGGTTGTTGAAAGATTAAGCGGTATAATCCATGTAGAATGCTTAATGTGTACTACATGGAAAACTGATATGAAGGATTTTTATTATTTTTATTATTGTTTTTTTAAATATTTCAAATGCTGTGCCTACCTCTCCTTTAAAGTTGGGATCTCTGATCTAGGTTTGCTAGAAAAGTAGTAGAGGCAGGGTGTGTGCTACTCTGCAAAAAAACAATGTGGCCACGATCTTTGCTGCAATGTAGACTCACTAAAAAGCAGATAACATCAAGATATCTAGACTGCAGCCACTTACCTTACAGGCTTGTT
Source organism: Pteropus alecto (assembly GCF_000325575.1). Classification (NCBI taxonomy): domain Eukaryota; kingdom Metazoa; phylum Chordata; class Mammalia; order Chiroptera; family Pteropodidae; genus Pteropus; species Pteropus alecto. Next base: position 8,071,492 of record NW_006439568.1, on the reverse strand, counting down.
GGACATCCAATCTGGGCTAGTCTTGGGCGCAGCAGCTCCTAACCAGTTTAGAGCTTGGCATAAGTCACATATGCTGGTTGGTAAGGAAGTATGTGTGCTCTAAGTAGGTACTGAGGTTGGCTACGTAGCCTACACATTCAAATCACCAAGCTACTCTTCCATTTCAAGATCCCAGAAAGCCCTGAAATCATGAGAACTGTGGCTTTCTGAGCCACAGAGCATAAGGCTGAGGCTAGTGCGTCACCATTCTGGTCAGTTTACCCATCCCGTGGGAGACTGAGACCTGCTACAAGCCACCACCTCTTTCTCCTTCAGTACTACCATTCACATAGACCAGTCCTTTCTTTGTGACGAGTAATAAGAGAGTACGTCAACAGGACAAATGTGGAAATCAGTACACGGTAACACGTAGCAGAGTACTCTGGTACAGGAGGTGTGTATACACATACCCCCCCACCCCCAGGCCTGACTCCTAACAATATAAAATGGTTGTGCATAGTGAGCAAAGAGCTGCAGCAAGGAGACCAAAAAGTATCTCATAAGGATCTTTGGCAGAGTCGCTAGGCAGTAATGTGAACTATCAAGGAGGATGGGTTTTAGCCAACTGCCTCTGAAAACCAACCCGTCTTCATGTGCTCACAAAAAACAAACAACAATTAAAAACAACAACAACAACAACAAAAAAAACGCCACCCCTACTGGCAGCAGGACCCTCCTTAAAAATGCCCAAATGTCTTTCAGCTACCTTGCTATCATTTCCATTAGTTCCAAAACGCCTTGGAAAAACAACCTGCAGCAAAGAGACATCCAAGAAGCAGCTGGTGCTTCACGGGGCTTTGCTGATATGAAACAATATTCTATGCCTAATATGAAAGCTTTTAGTAGGGGGGAGTTGGTTTTCTAACCTTCTTGGCCCTTTCACTTTTCTCTCGTTTCTCCTCGCCTGGTAGAATGCTGGGCATAGAGCAGTTCAAGTGAGTTGAACTGAAATGTAGCTTCATTACAGCGACAGAGTAATTTGTTTGTTTGTTTGTTTTTGTTTTACTTTAGTTCAAACTGTGTTGCTGAACTTTTTGTGAACATTATTCCTTACTAGAGAAATATGCAGGACTTTTGGTAGCTTATCCATGGGTGTATACTTCCTGTTAATGAGCAGAGAAGTGAGGTACAAAGAGCGAAAACCTGAGGAGACAAAGTGGCTTATCTTACTGCATGATTAACGAGGGGCAAAGTAAAAGTTTCTACAAATTCAGGCAGTACGAGGCTGCAATTCCGTCATACCTTACAAAGGATTTTGCTGGATTTCAGGAGTTTCCCATCACACTCTTCTTCCTCTGCCTTGGTGCACACTTTTTTCTGACCAAAAATGGTGCAGCCCAGCACGTTTCTACCCATCTGCCAGGCAGGCCAAGACTCATTCTTCTGCTCTCCCATCTCACGGCAGCCGACGTCCTCTCGTCAGCCTCTGACCTTTTAAAACTACCCCCGTCATCCGGATGCCCTTGGCACTGACTGCCTTGTTGTGTACTTTCTGGGAGTCTGTCTTATCCATTAGAGAAGATGAAATGCTGCAGGGTGGCCGTCATTATTTTGCTCCAGCTTTTATTCTGCAGGATTTTCAGTAGAACTCTTATTCCCTCCCTTTTATAAATGGAAAAAAAAGTTCATGGAGATTCGGTTTGCTCATTCTGATACACTATTGGTTCAGCTTCATTTGTGGACAAACAGACAAAAGTAACTAAAATTTAACTATGCCCATCTTTTAACTCTCTATCTAGGGAACTAACCCACAAGTAGACATACATGCGCAGACAAGCATGGGCTGTAATTTTTCTGTTTTTGTAAAAATTTAATACTTTTGTAGCACTAATTGTAATTGAAATTACACTGGACACAAGCCAAATGTCCAGTGACTGGAACCATCATTTATATATAATTTATTTAATAAATTATGGTAAATACACAAAATGGAATATTCTTTATCAGTTAAAAAAGAGAGAGAATTACATATAATGATGTCAAGGTTTCTTAATATTGAGAACAATAATTACTTGTTAAATGACTAAATTTCCAAGATATATTATAAATGAGAAAAGCAAATCACAAACACCATAGTGTGACTCCATTAATGCTAAAAAGCTATCTGCGTACACGCACACGCACACACACACACACACACACACACGGAGGTGGTAAATACTAAAAAAGGGGTACTGGTGTTTTACTTTTCTTAAAAATCAGTGAGCTCATGTTCATATATTCCTTATGTAGTTAAAGAATTAACATGGAATAAAAGTTGCCTGGTTGTTAGATTGCAAACAGGAGTTGGACCTATGCCTAGTTGAGAGACCTGGATCTGGCTCTGGCTTTGTCAGTACTGCCCTGGGTCACCTTAGCTGAGTCACCCAACCTCCAGAAGCTTTGTAGATTTTTCAGCCAGAAGGTAGGAATGTCTATATTCCAAGGTAATGCTAGAATAAGTAAGATGATGCATGTAATAGCCCCTTAAAACTATAAAGTACTATTTGAGTGCAGAAGATACTATTTATCACAGTGATTATTACTCCCATGAAGTACTCACAGTGTTCCACACAGATAAGGCACATAATGTAAATTAGAAAAATGAATGACTGTTAGAATATGTGAATATAGTTTTTTGCATTAGCTCCTTTTAAAGAGTTCTTTTAGTCTTTCAGGGATATCTCATTGGGAACAAATCAATAAAGAGGTCTGAATCCCTATTTCGTGTAAGATGCCACTGGTTTTAAGACATGCATATATTTATGTACCACTAAGAAAAAGAAAGATGCTAAATAAACTATGTCACACAATGAGGCCTGATTCTGGAAAGTGAAAATGTGAAAGAAAAATGTGCATTTAGGAATCTATGAAATGTGGTATTTAAATGAAAGGCTTCAGGCAAATCAGCTGATCAATTACACATTGTGACTCTCAAATAAAATTACTAATTTAATAACAAAGCGAGACTCTCCCTTACCCATGATGTTTTCCAGTGCCTTTTCCCCTTTGGATGTGCTGGCCACAGCATTTTTTTTTTCTTCGTGTTTTAAAAATTGTAGAGAATAGATAATTACTCGTGAATGCTGACCTTTTCCTTATTATGAGTAATTATGCTATTAAAAGCATCATTTGGACCTTAATGTGGTATACAAATTATTCAATTACCTAGGGTGCAGTTGTAAGGACTTTCGGCAGCCGCCATTTTGGGAGAGATCAGACGGACGGTCTTGGGCAATTCCATCTTGCACTATGTTACAGAAATTTTAGTTGCATCAAAATAGTATTAAAGTAGCGGCTAAACTAATAATTCATTTGAAATGCTTCATGGTACCAAATTATAACCAATATGCAACCACCAAAAACATCTGCAGGAAGAAACCTGATAAAAATCCCTTTACAAAGACAAAATTGAAGCTTGTCATTAAAAAATAAAATCAGAGTTGAGCAAAAAAAAACCCTCTTCCTTAAGATGTTCGGGCTTACTGTCCATACAACTTGCCTCTGGTCCTATGTATCTATTTGTTGCTTTGTCTTCCTGGTGGTGGTGATGATGGTGGAGACAGTGGAGACCCAGGTACCCGGTATCTTTCCCAAAGCAGGGTGGTTGATCTGCCTAGAGAACAGTGGCATATAGACCAAAAAAAACCAAAAAACAAACAAAAAAAACCCCTGAATTTGGATCTCGGTTTTCTAATTTGCAGCTGTAGTGTCATTGGAAAACCACTGCCTCAATTTCCTTATCCGTAAATTGTGAATAATAACATAAAGCACCTTTTGGATTGTTGTAAGGATTGGTGATAAGTCTCAAGAGCCTGTCGCACAGATGAGTGTCAATAAACTAGAAGGAGAGGAGGGGAAATTACTATACTTATTCTGTGGTTTTCCATTAGGATATCCTAATGGAAGACAGTAGCTGATTATAGTAAAACAGGCTTGTATAACTTTCTGACTCAGAATAGGAAAGTGATTTGAAAAATTTCACAAATTCCAATCTCATCCACAGCTATTGTCTTAATGGTAGATTTTGACAGGCAAAAAGAGAGAGAGAGACAGAGACAGAGAGGTAGACAGACAGACAGACAGATAGATAGATAGACAGATAGACAGACAGACAGACAGACTTAGAATAGTCTCAGAATGGTTTGTCCTGAGAGGAGTTACTGGTTATTTCCCATTGTCCCACTGGGTCTGTTCTTAGTCCTTCTCTGGGTTTGAGGAGACAGAGCTCTACATATCGCTCTCGCTTCTAGTGGGGATCAGTGACAGAAGGCACCAGTAGGAGGTGACAGGGTGGGGGAAGGGGGAAGACAGAGCATCCTGCTTTGTGCAGCCCTGGCAGTGGCCCCTGGGCCCCTCACCATGCCCTGGTGGTTTTCTATATCCTACCCATATCTCTAAATGGTCCCTTAACATGCATTTTCAAAAATCCTAGTTGAGTCTGCCATCTGTGTCCTGCCTTATTGATAGAGAATCCAAAGAAAGAGCGTTCTGTCCATTCATTCCATCCTTCTAAGCTTTGCAGAGACCTTAACGGTCTGCAGTCCCAGACCTGTAATTTTACAGATGAGGAAACTCAAAATGCTTTAAGAGTCACTGATGTTTTCACCCATGTTTGATTTTTCAGTTCACTGACTCGCCGGCTCCGCCATCCCCTTGCTTCAGACCTTCCAGATAAAACCCTAATTCCCCATGAAGACATATGAGACCCTTTGTGATCTGGCTCCTAGTTCTTTCTCCACCTTAATCCCACACCCCTCCCTCGCCTGTACTCTACGTGTTAACTAACCACGACAAACTAATTGTGATTCTCAAACTTGTCACACATCTTCACGCACAGGTCTTCACTCACGCCAGCTCTTCTCCCTGGAAGGCTCTGTTTCCACCTCTTCCTAGCTAAACTCCACTTCCTGCTTGAGACACAGCTGGCTTGTCACATCCTCTAGAGCGTTTTTCCCACCACTGCACACCAAGTCTCGTCTATACTCATACATCGCCGCACACGTCTATCCAAACACATCACAAATCTGCGGTGAACTGCTGACTGACTTGGCTGTCCCCCCACCAAAGATGACAAGCCACTGGAGAGCGGAAATGTGTTTTGTATTCTCAGTCGAACAACCAAATCATCGTCGAAATCATCGACACTGTCGTCACAGTCATAATCACCATCATCGATACCTTCACCCGACAAGCTCCTAAACAGTGCTTATTGTGTCGGACTTGTTTTGAGTGCTTTTCATATATAGTAATTCATTAACTGTTCCCAGCAACCCCCATTTCCACCCTCATTTTACAGATGTGGAAACTGTGGCACAGAATGATTAAGAAAACTGATCAGATCATAAAACTAGTAAGTTGCAGAGCCAGGACTGATATTGAGGCAGTCTAGGTCTTGAATCTACACTCTTAACCTCCATCCTCTACTACCTCTCATGGGCACTCAATTAAGGTTTTTGGCTTATTTAATAAATGTGAATGGACTCACTAGATGTCAAATTGGATAGAAGGAAGGTATGGGTAAGTCTAGTTATGGACGACTTTTGGAAAAATCCCAGCTTGAGATCCAATAACATAATCCTGTGATTTCCTCCCCTTCTCATGAGAAGCAGATGGGATTGCAAATTAACAAATTAGTCAACATTCTCCACAAGGCACTGGTATGGCCCCCGCTTCCTAGCAGGCTCTTCCCCGGAAGAATAGCTGACTCTGCAACAAGGTGGGCAGAGGCAATGTAATGTTTGCAAGTTTCCTGTGAAAAGTCCTGCCACGTGGTACCCCAAATGGTATGAAAAGACAGTGCCTGGGTGTCACCATTAAACCTGCATCAAGAAAGTGGACTTGTCACTGTGGTCTGTAATTCAATTCCCAACCTGATAAGAGGAATCAAAACATCTCGCCACACTGGAATGACCACCCACTGGGGATGGCACAGTCTCGGCTGTGTGTTGCAGGTGTGCCCTCTGCCACCCACCCCAGGCCTGGCCGAACTGACCGGATTCTCATGCCCAAGACCAGGCGGATAAGGGAATATTCTCACCTTGATACAGAGGGCATGAGCGGTGTGGGTAATTTCTACATTTTATTGGGCACTCTACTTTTTTAGGTAATAAAGGGAGAAAAAAATACATTTTAGATGTTTCCTATCTCTTGATGCCTGAAATTGTTCTATTACGGTGATAAAGAATACAAGGTGAGTCTAGCTCAGGAAAGCAATACGTCTTTCATTCTGCCCAGCCCTCCACCAATTCCAAAGCTCCACTACAGTTTAGTCCACTGCACGGCTGATATTATCATCACATGAGAACACAAGAGACAGATGGAAATCATGTGGAAGACCTTCGAGCAGTAGAGGAGACTAAAGATGCTCAGCACTGTTTCCATACCAAGTCAACAAACCTGCACAGGTGGTTTTGGGAACAAGACAATACTAGGCATGTTCTTAAAATGAGTAAAAATAAATACTAAAATATTTCATGCCCTTATTTGCAACCTGACAGCTCCAAATAGCACAGATTTCTGCCAAGAAACCTCGGTGCTCAGAATGTGGCATTTGTTCCTCTAGCTCAAGCGGTTCTCTGCCAGGTCTTGAGCAATGCTCAATGCTTCTCCCCAGCTGCTGGCAACAGTATAAATACCTTCTGGAGAACCTGTCATCGCAGGTTCTCACCCAGACACATCACTTCCTGGCCCTCTCTCATCATTTGGACCAGCTGTAGCCCTGAGGTGGAGCACGGTCCGATTCTGTGGTCTGTTGGATGCCCAATTGATGATGGCCGCTTCATAATCCTCAGGCAGCAACCCTTGCTTATTCTCTGAGACACAGCCATACAGAGTTAGCAGCTGATAAAAGAGCCTCTGCTATAATTCAACTCAGAGATATTTAACTCAAATTATTTACTTTTCCTATTTCTCTATGTTGAGCTATTGTCGTTCTCATTTTTCTAATCTTTCACCTTTAGATGAATGGCTAATGTGATCCTTTTGTTTGGCTATCAGTTGAATGTCTGTAGGTCCCAAGGCACACTGAGAAGAGGACACACACGGGACTTATCCCCAGGTCAACTCTATAACATTGGCCCTAGGGATCTAAAATTCTGTCAGGGAAGCATTAGTGTTACCTACTAGAATGAAGAGATTAAGTCCTGGGCCTTGTAATGCCCGGTGGTGACCTGCCGAGGGACACAGGGGAGTATGGTGGGAAGTAACGGTGTCTTGGGAAACAGACATAGAAAGCTCTGTACATTGATTGCCTTCACCATATTCAGTGTCCTCAGACTGAGTCAGACACGATACTATTTACCAAGTGACGATGAACTGAGATAGCTTTTTAAAAGCACCTGAAAAAGAGTAGTACTCAGTACTTGGTTAGATTAACTCTCAACAATTACCTGATTCTAGAGTAAAAAAGAACCAGACACTATTCTAAGCATAGCATCACACAGATGCAAATTCCTCAAAAACCTGAGAACCTATAAAGAATTAATATATGTTCAATAATATTGCCTGCCTAACCCTGTGCCCCTGGTTCTCAATATGCCTTCATTCATATTCTAGCCACCGTCCAATTACTTAAATAGAAATCCTTTTATATCACGTTAATTTAATAAGCTGTTTTTTTTAAGGCAGTAAGCTCAACAACTTCCAGAAATTTAATTCCTTTGAGTCTCAGATAACTAGCAGGATGGCTTGGCCGACATATTTTCTTCCAACGGGGTCTTCCTCTTAAAGGAAAGGTACCGTTCCATTTTCGGCAAGGGCTGGAGGGGAGCCCCCAACACCCAGTCTTAACCACAACACAAGGATGGATGCAGGGAGGAGCCAGCAGGGTTTTGCAAAGAGCAGTCTCATGTCCTTGAGCCACAAAGTAATGAACCTGCTACATAAACCCAAAAAAGGGAGGGAGTATATGTGGATTTTATTTAAAGCATTTAGAAAGCACTTTCCAAGCAGTAACGAATCCTCATGGCAACTCCAAGCAGTACCACAGTTTCATAGTTACAGCAACGGGGGCACAAAGAAGATGACTTACCTAAACTAACATCATCCCGTTTGCAAACAGCGGAACTGGATTCTAGCCCAGGCAGCCTGGCCCAGTTAGCCTGCTGCTACCCCACCCCCGACATCCCCACCACACGCCTCTCCACTTCAGCCACACGTCTCTTCCTAACGCCCAGACTCGGTCTCTGCTACACAGATCTTCTTGTCATGACCCTGACTATTTCTCTTCAGCAGTGACTAGGAGCTCCAGGACCTCATTAGAGAAAAGCTGACACTTCATTATTTGATATTAAGCTACCCGAGCAATGACGATATGTCATAGTTACTCAAGGCCAGTGTCAGCAAATTCCTTTGCCACACCTGGGACATCAATTTCAAGAAAAATAGATGATGGAGATTGTGTTCCCTCTGTCACTTAATGGACAGTTAACAGTCAACGCATTCACAATCCCTTTGGTCAATACTGTGCATTGGCTCCCCATTTCTCTCAAAGTAAAAGGCAAGTCCTTACGGTGGCCCACAGGCCTTTCTCTATGTGGCTCTACACCATTATCTCATTGATCACATCTCCTACGAATGACCGTCAGCTCACTTCCCTCTGAGCACACTGCCTCCCTGCCCTTCCTCTAACTTGCCTGGCACATTGCACCTCAGGACCTTTGCACTAGCTGCTCTCGTCTGGAACGCGCTTCCTTAATATCCTCATAGCTCACTCTTCAAGCATTTCCTCAAATGCTGCCTTCTCTGACCATCATCCCGCCCACCTGCAAGCTTTCCATTGCTCTTTTCCCCCCATAAGACTTATCTCCTTATACGCTTCCTTCTAGAAAATAAGCTCTGTAAAAGCAGATATTTTTGTGATTTGTGTTCGCTGCTGCATCCCTACACACTATCACAGCATCTTACTCTGCAGTCATGCAAATTATCTCCTGCAAACAGTATAAAGGTAGAAGGGAGAGCAGTACAAACCCGATACCAGAGTCATATTTGGATACAAGAGACAAGGTCCTTAAAGAACATCAAGAACATCAAACA
>NW_006439568.1:8031012-8059272 GCF_000325575.1 Pteropus alecto | reverse complement strand
TCCTTAATATCCTCATAGCTCACTCTTCAAGCATTTCCTCAAATGCTGCCTTCTCTGACCATCATCCCGCCCACCTGCAAGCTTTCCATTGCTCTTTTCCCCCCATAAGACTTATCTCCTTATACGCTTCCTTCTAGAAAATAAGCTCTGTAAAAGCAGATATTTTTGTGATTTGTGTTCGCTGCTGCATCCCTACACACTATCACAGCATCTTACTCTGCAGTCATGCAAATTATCTCCTGCAAACAGTATAAAGGTAGAAGGGAGAGCAGTACAAACCCGATACCAGAGTCACATTTGGATACGAGAGACAAGGTCCTTAAAGAACATCAAGAACATCAAACATACACACACAGCATCACCACCACCACCAATGGCGACGACAAATAAAGTTACAGACTTTTGGAAACTTCAGCATTAGGTCATTTAAAGAGTTTTTAGGCAAAGAAAAGCAAATAGTTTTCTCTCTGAGACCCCTTTCAGTAGGAGGGGCTGCTGTACTTGATTATTGCTGCCTGTGGAGTTAACCAGCACACAGGCCACGTGTCCTAAGTAAGAAACAGCAGATGAGACAGATTAGAAGGTCACAGACAAGAAAAGTAATCCCCCTGGACTGCATTAAGGGAGGCCTTTAATTCAGGCATTTAACCCTTCAACATTTTCAAACATATCTCACCATGTATCAGGCAGAATGTCAGGACTGTGATGAAAGCATGAAGAGCCAAGTAAATCAATCATTAAACAACACAATGTGTTAAATACAATACTCGCAGTACAAACTGTTGCAATAGCCTTCAAGTCCCCTCACATTGTCTTTGGCCCCCTCCAGAGCAATATCCACAGAAGCAACCAGAATAATTATAAAATGGAAATCAGAAAATGTAACCTTTCACCATCTCACTGACTTCTGTGACACTTCAGGACCCCTCATGCGGCCGATAGGATTCTGGGTGACGGCCCCCACCCATCACTTCGATCTCACTCTTGGAGCTCTCTTCCAAGTTCACGGGGCTCCAGCTGTGCTGGCCCTCTTCAGTCCCACGAAGGCCCCTGTGTCTCCCTACGGACAGCTCCCTCTACCTACTACGGCCTTCCTCGTCTTCTTTCTTCCCCATCGATCTTGGCAGGATGGTTTCTTCTCATCTTTTAAGTTCCAGTTTAAGCATCATTTCCTCAGAGCAGCCCTAACTACACAATTTAAAGTAGATCCCCATTGTTATTCACTCGGGGCATGCTGTTCTTTCCAGCCTTTAAAGTAGCTTGTAATTAAGTAATAAACTATTTGTTTACAACCTCTACGAGCTCCATGAAAACATGGGATGTTTTTAGGTTGACCGCTTGTATACTGAACACCTAGCACTGTTTTTGGCGCAAAGCTAGAGGTTTAAAAAAAATGTCGAATAGCTGGCTAGGTGGTTGGCTGAGCAGAAAGGAAGGGAGGGAGGGAGAGGAACAGAGAGAGAACAGGAGAAAAGGAGGAAAGAAAGAAAAAACTAGGTTTCAGGGGAGAAAATGCTAAGAAAAAATGACTAATTCTCCATAGGGATAGAACCTAAACAGGCTTTGCAGAGGAGAGTCATTTTGATCTGTTCTTACAAAGGTGTGAAGTCAAAGACTTAACCAACCCTGTGTTACTGGGGGCACGGGAGGGATTTAAAAGTGGCTGATTGGAATCCACTGCCCTCGGTGATCTTGCGGGCAAGACTGACTTACATGAATGGGGGCAAGACCGAGGCACAATAAAGGGTCCATTAAATATAATAAAGCTCCAAACTACACGGCTTGGGCAATAAATCGCACAGGCAGCCAGGAAGAGGAGACGCAAAAGAAGGTTCCACAGAGGAAGCAGGCTCTTCCTCTGTGTGCCGTGGAAGACACTTGCAGATGTGCTTACTCTGAGCCAAGCAATGCTCCAAGAGCCTTACATATATTATTAATTCACTTAATTTCTCCAGCAACCCCATGAGGGTTATTTTTATCTCTATGTTACAAACGAGGCAAGATTACCTAGCTAATTACTAGAAGAGCAGGAATTTAAGTCCAGGCACTCGTGCCCCTCAAAGAAGGATGCCCAATGACATTTGTTAAATGACCAGCCATTATTTTCATTCCCCAAAAATGATCGTGAGTAGGCTATCTTCTTAATTCAATAGGTGTAGGATCCCATAGCTTCAAAGAAGGAAATAAGCATTTAATGCAAGTCAGACCCTTGATACGGGATTTATACCCACCCTCCAAAAACAAGCACTGTGGTCATTTCAACCTTCTCCCTAGAGTAATGGAGACATTTTGAGGAAAAGATCATTTTTACTTGTCACAACTCACTTCAATTCCAACTTTTACTGAATGGCTGCCAAAAGAAAGAAAATAGGTATATGTTTTCTTGCTTGCTTTAAAGCTGTCCAAGGATCAGTAATTCAGGACACCCACAGAGGTCACCTCACTCTATAATAAAGACATTCTGATACTTTGGCAGCAAAACTCTTCTAGAAGGGATCCGAGAAGGATGTACCTGAAAGCCTGCTCTGCAGTGAACAGAGTTTTCATTGGCTTTTTGAGCATCATTCCCTGGGAAGCCACAATGAAGAGGAAGTAACTACGTTTCACATTCAGTGAAACTGGCAATTAGAGGGCAGTGTAGCGAAGTATTTTTAAAGTATCCGATCTTTGCCATCCATCTCAATCTAAAAAAAATTTCAGGTGCAAATATAATCATGCTAGTTTTATGCAGAATATGATGAGCTTCATGAATAAATTATTAGAGAGACACAGAAGAAGTATAAGGGCATTAAACAAAATTATTTAATAAAGCAATAATCATGTCAGAGAGCATATCTGCTATTTGTAACAATCAGGACAATAACTGGGAGTGTTTGAGGTTAAAACGCAAAGCATCAGCAACACCTTAGTAATTCACTGCACTTGACATTTTAAGGAGACTCTATTTTGCATTAACATGTACTTTTTATGACGAAACATACCACTTAGATTTGTAAATCGAAAAAGACTGACATTATAAGAACCTAGTCTTAAATCACTTTCTACATTTATTGCTCTGCTTGTGTCATCTAATGTGGTCATTTACAATTTGCTTTAACAAATAAGACCTTCTGTCAATCACTCAACTCCAGCCATACCGAGACCAAGATTGCCATCTAGTGAATCTCATTACAACATTTTGTTTGTGGCCAACTTTGATTTTCTGTCTCGATAAAATTTGATTACTACGGTTCATATCTAGATCATTAATATTAACAAATTTCCTAACTACCTAATAATATCTATACATAGCAAAGAAAAATTACACTCCCAAAGAGCTTACACAATTAAAATAGACAACATTAAAGAAACAAACATGTTTGAGAGCCTTCTAAGGGCAGTTGCTGTGCCAGGATCTTTCACAAACTGTTTTCTGATTTAATTTTAAAAATAACACCATGTTGTCATTCTTACCCCGGCTTCACAAATGACAAAAATGAGGCTTAGAGAGGTAGATGGGTCTGCGGAAGGCCACCAAACAGATTCAAAGCCAGATTCATTCATTTAGCAAATATATACTGAGTGCTAATTCTGTCAAGTACTGTTCTCAGTCCTGGAACAGGAAACTAAACACACTGCCTAGCTGCATGGAAGTTCGTTCTGGTGGGGACAGACAGACAACAACAAGTTAGCATGCAATATAATGTCATACTATGACAAATGCTATGAGGAAAAAGAGAGTAAGGTAAGGAAAAGAAGGTGAAAGTGGGTTGAAGGAGCATGTCTAAGAAGGGAATATGTGAGCAGAGACCTCAGTGAAGCAAGTCACATGGATGAAGAAAGAGCTCATGAGAATATCCAAAGAATGGGTTTAGACGTGTCGGCCAAGTGGACCTCATAACTGATCCATGATATTCTTTCTATTACGAGTAAGTTACGCATGTATCATTGATGGAGCTCTTTGGTTCAGATATCGCTGTCCCCTTACAAAGCAGCACAACTGATGTGTTGAGATCTCCTTGGAAAATCAACAGCTAACATTATCTGAGGAGTCTTACCTCTCGCTGGCTATCAACGTGCTTGTCAACCTTTGAGTGTCCTACTCTCACAAGGGTCAAGAAAAATCTTTGTTTATGAAGGAGTAGTTACAAAACCTGAAGTGTTACTTATTTCTCTCATTTTCTTCTTTGAGTCCTGCATTTAACAAAGGTCTATAGAATGTTTGCTCTGGGCATTGGGAATATGGAGATCAAGGAATCCAGACAATGCTCCTTAGGCCTACAGGACTTTCATTCTACTGCATCTACTCAGTGATCTTTATAGTGGCCCTGGCCTCCCAGCTTAGAATCTGCTCCTGGTTTGTCTACAATTGCACCATCACAATCTCGGACTGTGCCTCTATGTGCCCTTTTACCAGCATGATTTCTATGTTACGTTGGTTAACCAAGAGGATTAGCCATGTGGAGATGGATTGAATGGCTCCATATCAGATAGGACTGGAAGACCTATGGTCCTAAGATAGCTACTAACATTAAGCAAACCAGATGGCCTGGTCTGCAAACACCTCTTTGTCCTGGGACCTCCGTCACCGTATAAATATTTCTGGGAATGGAAACACATTAATCCAATTCACACCAAAGCTGCAATAAGATACACTTTTCTCAGATCAGATACAAAGTGATCAGATACACTTTTCTCCTCCATGTAGCCAAGGAGGGGATTGAGGAAGGAGGAAGAAAAAGGTAAGTTGACAGACTGGATGAGGAGATACGGCAGAGAGGGCTAAGGTACCAGAACCGTTTACCCTAACTTATTCTAGGACTCTCCAAAATTAAAAGTTTATGATATGAATTTTCTTTCTTTCCTCCTAATCTTTTTTTCTTTTTAAACTTTCTTCTGGGTTATGATCTTTATGCTATAAAAGTCAGTAGGCAACAGACATATGTGCGTATATTTTGGATATATACATATTGGAAACCAAATAATTATGCCTGAGCTAGCCGATGTTTATGAAATTTTATGGACATCTCCTGTAGCTAGCAGGCATCAATAATTTTGGATTTTCTGTTTTTCTTCTTTAACTAATATTGTTATAATTGCCTAATACTGGTATGGTAAATCCAAACAGTTTCCCCATCTTTGAAACGATACCTGTATCACGGAGTCTCCATAGGATGGAATTAAACAGTGCTTTGTCAGTCAACATCCTGGCAGGGAGCACAGAGCACAAAGGAGTAAATGAAAAGAACTTAATAAAGGTAGTTGTGGCAGGCAGAATAATGTCCCCAAAGATGTCCACGTTTTAACCCCTAGAATCTGTGTCACCCTACATGGCAAAAGGAATTCTGCTAGTCTGATTAAGGTTAAAGACCTTGAGATAAAGACATTATCCTAAATTACCTGCGTGTGCCCAATTAGAAAAATGGAAGAGAGCAGAAGAGGAGTCAGAGAGATGTGACCCGAGGACTTGATCTACCGCTGCTGGCTTTGAAAGACGGAGAATGGGGCCAAAAGCCAAGGAATGCAGGCGACCTCTAGAAGCTCGAAAAGTCGAAGAAACAGTCTTTGCTAGAGCTTCCAGAAAGAAATGCAGCCCTACCAACTCCCTGATTTTAGCCCCGTGAGACCTATCCAGACGTCTAACATACAGCACTGTAAGATAATCCATTTGTGTTCTTCTAAGCCACAGAAGCTGTGCGCCTGTGCTGACAACGGCGGGAGGCAGAGAACATCTCTCGGCCTGAAACGGAAGGGAACAGAGATGGAGTCTAAGGAGAGGCCCTGGGTGACGGGAGCCATGGCCTTGACTACCAGCACGCAGCCACCGTCAAACCACAGCGAGAGGAGGAAGGAGCACTCCACGCTCACTCTCCTCCTGCCCTCCGTCTCCTGCTGGTGCTCCCCGACCGGAAGTCAGAGGGTAAGGGAGTCGGGTGACGTGGTCCTAACAGGCTCCGAGGAGGACAAAGACGGGTGAGAGTGGATCCAGCGGGGCAAACGGAACACCCAGCATGGTGCACACAAAGACACGTGGTCGTCTTTCCCAGCGAGGCAACCCATCCCACCACCCTGGGATGTCAGCAGCTCTAGGTCTTTGTTATTGTTTTCCTGCTATTTTATGTAACTGTTGTTTTCCAGCTGTTTATGCACATAATAGGAGACTTGAGTGCTAATGTTCTCTGGGAAATGGACCCAATTCAAAAGACTCCAAGCTCTGTGAAAGGGAGTTCAGGGGAAAGCACACTACGCTTAATGAGTGAGCCGACAAGGACCAGGAGAGGCTTGGAGACAATCCAAGTGTGCCCTGGTGTGCATCTAGAATATCTTCACTTATGTCTGAGTTCCCCTAGATGCGTAAGGTTAAAAGCAGGCAGGCTTTCACTATTCAGACAGAGAGTAACCAACAATGTTGTGGTTTAGCAAAAGGGAGAGTTCTGTCTAGATAGCTCATGTGTCTTTGGAGGACTAAGAGGAGGAAACAAAGTTTTATTGTGCTTTAACTCAATATGCTAAGCACTTTCACGACGATTATATCATTCTAGTTTCCCAAATGACCTTTTCAGGTAGGTATTAATGGTTCCCCCGTCCCTTTAGAGAAGAGGGAAATGAAACCCAGACATGGAAAATAACTTAGTCGGAGCTGGCATGTGATAGAACCAGAATGTGACCTCAATCCTTCCTATTCCAAGTCCATTTCCTGTCCACGTGCTCCAGCAAAGCCCTAAATCATGGCTTCACGACTTGATAGACCTACTAAATGCTGCAAGGTTTTCTATTCCTGCAATCTGATTAATTTCACTAAGGGGGCTATGCTTAATATAGCTCACTGCTACCCTGCAACACCAAGACACTCTCTGCTAAGATCAACAACACAGCTGGTCAATTAAAATGGAAGTAAGCTTACTTTCATAAGCAAGCATGGTGCATGTGCACTATGGCACTGAGTCAAGACAGAAAAAAAATATCAATATGTAATGTGGATTCACAACCACTATCAACGATGGCCCTTACTCCAACCCCATTTTGTTCCATAGGATATAGTTAATAAGCCATGTATTGTATAAATGCTCCATCCATCCATCCACTCATCCATCCATCCATCCATCCGTTCTATTATTTTTTTTTAAATGACAGAGTGCATGGTCTAAAGTGCTTGAAGATAAGTGCTTTATGTAATATAGCCAACGGAAGTAATGGACAATGCTCCAAGGGGATTTAAAATCACAACACAGAATTTATTTTATTATTATTTTTTACCTTTTTATACAAATAGTACACCGATCTAAGTGTACAATGAAATGATTTTTTACGTATGTATACACCGTGCGAACACGACCTAGATCGAGAAACTTCCATCACCCTAGAGCATTTCCTCTCACGGCCCCTGCCAGACTGCCACACAGCCCCTTCCCCTCCAACCCCTGCCATTCTGGTGCCTCTCTCCATCTCTGCCTTCTCTTGACCTGCACCATCGCTTGACTATCATGAGATGATATAGAATGCACTCTTGTGTCTGGCTTCTTTTGCTCAGCACACAGTCAGTGGGATTTATTCATATTGTTACCTGTATCAGGAGTTCATTCTATTTTTTTTGTGTGTGTTTTTTGAGTTCATTCTTAATACTGTGTGGAAGCTATACCATTGCTGGTTTTAGTTTTTTCCTCCTTCTCCTATTGGTGGACACCTAGGTTGTTTCCAGTGTGTAGCAATTTTGAGTAAAGCTGCTATGACATTCTTGTCCAAGTCTTTGTTTAGACGCTGTCTTCATTTCCCTTGAACAAATCCCTAGTTGTGGAACTGGGGAGTCACAGCATAGCTGTTCAACTTATAAAAACAAAAAAATCTGCTAGTTTTCTGAAGAGGTTGTATCAATTTACACTTTAGCAACAATGTGTGACATTCGGTTGCTCCACATCCTGACCAAACCGTGGTACTGACAGATGTTTTCATTTTAGACATTCTGGTAAGGATGTCGCAGTATCTCATTGTTTTTCATTTGCATTTTTATGATTAGTAAGGATGCTGAATTTTTTTCATGTGTTCTTTGCCATTCCAATATCCCCTTTTGTGAAGTGCCTGTACAAATCTTTCGATCACTTTTAATAGGTGTCTGTATTTTTTCTCATTTACAGAACTTCTTTGTAAACTCTGTATACAAGTCCTTTGCTGGATTTATGTATTGTAAATATCTTCACCTAATCTATGGCTTAGCTCTTCATTCTATTAACTATGTCTTTTGATGATCAGAAGTTCTTAATTTTAGTGACATCTAGTCTATCGTTTTTTTTTTTTTTCCCCCTGGTGGTTAGTGCTTTTTGTGTCTTGTTTCAGAAATCTTTGCCCACCCCAAGGTCATGAAGACATTCCTGTGCACAGAACTTCTTAAATGTTCTAGTGGAGGAGACCTTCAAATGTCAGCAATTTCAGCCTCTTGCCTCCTACCAAGTTTTCCTCTAAACCAACAAAGACAGATGAGCTTCTTTCCCTTTAAAGATCTCTAGAGAAACCACCTTGACAAATCTCCTTCAGTAATCTGTTCCGGTGCTTTAAAACCCTTCCTATCAGGATGTTTTTTCTTTATATCGACTGGAAATTACAATCTTGTTCATGTGATGGATTTATAATGCCTTTAATCTTCACATTAAAAACTAATTTAAAACATTTTTAGCTCATAATGCCCTTCTGTTCTGAGTACAGTTGTTGTAATGGCTTTTGTTTTATCGCATATATTTTTTTTAATGTTAGCTTTTCCCTTTGTTTGATATACTGAAAGGAAATAACATGATTTAATTGTTCAAAACAACTATGTAAATTGTTGGTTATTATTAGGAATATTGAGGTCCTGGTGGACACTGGGGTAGGGGTTGGGAGGGAAAGAAGACAGCTCTGTTCTTCAGAAACATCCTAGGGAATTCAGATTATATGGGCGGAATGGTCCCTTTGCCACCACCCTGTACAGTGCCTGCCTGTATCCTCCTTGGAGATAGAAAGAGTCTTAATTGAGTAAAATGTGTCAAGTCCTTACTAGCTCTGGGCGTTTTTAAAATAAGGGGTCTGATATTGTTGATGGAGCAAATCATTATCATATGTTAACATTTTACAGCTACTCAAATATGAGAGTCATGCAACTTTCCTTTTTTAAGATGCTAATCACCTTTGCTCAAAACAACGGGAGTGGGGGAAATATGTACTGAGCTTTGGCTCCCGTGTTCTTGGCAATCAGTTTATAACTGTGTTATCATGTCTACCATTTTCCTATACCTTAGAGTAAAAAAGGCCAATGGTATGCCTGTTGATGAAAGACTGCTTCATTTTTATCATCTTCATCCCTAAGAGACAAGGACACAAAAGAGAAAGCAAAATATCTTAGGAAAGTAGATGAAACTTTGAGTTCAGGAATCACAATGAAGTCAGGAAGATCTTTTAAAAATGTAAATCCAGCTGTGTTGGTTAGAGTTAGGGTTAGGCTGACCCAGCAGGAACAAAAAATCCGAAGATACTTGCTCTTTCTTCCCTCTCCTTCTCATAAGTCTGGAGGTTCACAACTCTGGGCTGCTGTGTAAGGTCTTCTCCATGAAGTCCGCAAGATAGGACCCTAGGGTGTGGCCAGCATCCTCAAGGTCCAAGGCCATATCCAAGTTCATGGAAGCAGGAAGGAGCATAAAATGAAGAAGAAGGTGGGCAAATTCCAGTTCTTCCCTAGAGGAGGCTCCCAGAAACTGCCAAAGAATACTTCTATTTCATCCCCTTGGCCAGAACTTACGCACCTTGAACACAAATAGAGCTGCTAGGAAATAAAGCCTTTACTTGGGGCAGCCATGCTCAGCTAAAAAATGTGTTAATATTAAAGAAAAGAAGAATGAGCACAGTGGGGAAACCTGGCCGGCTCTGCTACACCAGCTAAACCATCCTACAAAGTAAAAACAAACACCATCTTCCTGTTGCCCCAAATATCAAAGCCCTTGAGATAACTTCCAAGATCTTGCACTGTCCGTCTCCTGGCCACCTCTCCAGTGCGTCATCTTCTGTCATCCCCCACCCAGCCTCCTCCTCCATGCTTGCCATACCACACTTCTTCAGTTCATTAAAGAAGTGAGTTTTTTCCCCTCTTTCCAAGTTCTTAGGAAACCCTTTCCCTCTTTGCCTCTTGAGCTTCGCTTGAGTCACTCTTCGTCTTTTAAAAGCCCGATTAGATGTCATTTCTCTTGGGACGCTAACTTTCCTGAGTGTTTTTCCTTGCTTTGTGGTCCTGTAGCACAATATCAAAAGGTTTATTCCACAAGTGACTTTTTAATGTCTTTCCTACCCATTCAACTGAGAAATCTAAGAAAGTAAGGACTTCATATTTTGTTCATCATCACCTACCAGGTACCTAGCACAGTATTTTTATTTTTTAGGTAAAATTTACATGTAGTAAAACGTATAGACCTTAAGAATACAATCTGATGAGCTTGAGAAGTGTGTTCGCTCATGTCATCCATACCCCGGTCATATATAGGACATTCCCATCCCCTAAGAAATTCCCTCACATCCTCTGCCAATCAACTCCTCCACCCTCACTCCTTAGAGTTACTTTATTTTCTACCACCATAGATTGGTTTTGCCTGTTTTCATACTTCATATAAATGAAATCATGTAGTGCATGGGCTTTTGGCTCTGGCTTTTCACTCAACATGCTGTCTACAAGTTTCAATCTTGTTGCTGTGTAAGTAACTGAGCTGTTTACACTTTGGGAATATCCTGAATAAAATTGCTATGAATATTCATGTACAAGGATTTGTGTGCCTGTGTTTCATTTCTCTTGGAACTACCTAGGAGTAGAATTTCTAATTCCTGGGCGAGTATATATTTAACTTTATGTTTACCAGTACGTTTAAGTTTGAGATGCTGCCAACAGCTTTCCAAAAGTGGTTGTACCATTTTACATTCCCACTGTGAGCGTTCTGGATGTCCCACATTCTCACCGACTTGGTGTTGCCAATCTTTTTAAAGTTTCACTTATTCTTGGAGTATGAAGTTGTACCTCACTGTGGTTCTAATTTATATTTCCCAAATGAAACTAAGTATATATTTTATATGATTATTGATCATTTCAATACCTTTTAAAAATAAAATGTCTGTTCGGGTCTTTGCCAATTTAAAAAAGTTGGGCTATTTGTCCTTTTTTATTGATTTGCATGACCTCTTTATATATTCTGAATACAAGTCATTTGTCAGATATATGCATTGCACATATTTCTCTCAGTCTGTGCAAACGGTGTTTAACAATAAGAATTTAATAAATGTATTTTGAATTAAGTGGAAGGGATGGAAGTTACTTGGGGTTGGAGGCGGGGTGCTGTGAAATTAATTCATTTGGACAAGCTATGCCTTTGCCCAGGCAACTTCCATTTGCTGTCATACTCACTCTGCTTTTCCGATATCTATTCACAGATGACTAATACTTTTTTATATATCTCTTCAGCTACTTCACTTATATTATCACAGTGGGCCCAGCATATCCCTAAGTTATTTGAAAAAAGAAATATATACTTTCCCTTACCTTATTAAAATAACATGATGGTGGACTTACAGAGGAAACTTGAGGAATATTCTGGATTGGTTCTGGTGATTGCTTCAAATCTTAATATGTTCTGATTATGACAAATAAACTATATATGAAAGCCAGTATTCTACTCTTATATTATAAAAATTGATTTATTTGCCAAAACAAGTAAAACAATGACTTTTGGGTTTTGTACAAATAAAAACTGTATGTATTTAAGGAGTATGGCATGTTTTGATATACGTATATGATTGTGAAATTTGAAATGATTACCAAAATAAAACTAATTAACATAACCATCACATCTCATAGTCATTTTTCGGGGTGTGTGTGTGTGACGAGAACACTTGAGACTTAGCAAATTTCAAGTACACAATACGTTATCACTCACTGTAGTCGCCATGCGGTACATTTGGTCTCCAGGAGTCATTCATCTTGTAACTGTACTCTTGGATCAATATCTCCCCCTATCCCCGTACCCCGGGCCTCTGGTAACGACCATTCTACTCTGTCACTATGACTTCAACTTTTTTTTTTTTAAGATTGCACATGTGTGTGTGTGTGTGTGTGTGAGTGTGTGTGTGTGTGTGTGTGTGTGTGTGTGTGTGTGTGTGTGTGTGTGGCTTATTTCATTTAGCAAAATGTCCTCCAGGTTCATCACGTTGTCACAAATGGCAGGATTTCTTCCTTTTTTTAAAGGAATGATATCTCATTGTGTATGTGTACACGTACACACACATGTGCGTGCCATACTTATCCATTCATATCTACCAACAGACACTTAGGTTGTTTCCACATCATTACTACTGTGAATAATGCTACAATGAACATGGGAGTACAGATATCTGGTTGAGATAGTGATTTTATTTCCTTTGGATATATACCCAGAAGCAGGACCGCTGGAAACTTACTTTCCTATACATATCAAGAACCAGACGAAAGAGTGGTGTGCATCAAGCCTTATCACACCTTAAAAGCTCCAATCGTAGGGTAGCTTAAGACATTACACTAAAATGCAATGTAGTGGAGAAGACATTGTGTACATCGGCATATTAAAAAACAGCCTACGACAGAGGGAAGAAAAATATAAAACCGGAAGACCTGAATAAGTGCAGGTGGAAGGCCTAACACCAGTGATTTGTTAGAAGGTGATGCAGCTCATGTACTAACCTGAATATTTATACTGACACTGAAGAGTTCAGAAAGTATCATTTTAAGCAGAAAATTAGGAACATTTGCTAACCAGCTGACCAAGAGAGAAAATGAGGTTCTTTGAATACTCCCTCTCCTTCATCCACTTTATCCAGTTCATCACCAAGTGCAGTATGTACTAAATTTCTCTCAAACTGATGACTCTTTTCCACTCCCACTGATACTGCTGTACTTCTGACCCTCACCAGCTCCCACCAGTAGAATAAAAACATTCTTTTAATTTTTAACCTAGTCTCTTGTCGCTTATTCCCACTGCTCACGATTCTATTAAACAAAGCCCAAGTCAAATGAAGCTCATCATCATCTGACAGGTCCCTAAATGTGAGCACGTCCTAATTCTGGAAACCTGCGAATATGTCACCTTCCATGGCAAAAAGGAATTTGGAGGCACTTTGTGATTAAGGTGAAGGGGAATATTATCCTGGATTATCCAGGAGGGTCCAATGTCATTGCAAGGGTCCTTTTAAGAAGGAGGCAGGAGTGTCAGTCAGAGTAGGAGAGATTGAAGATGCCATACTGCTGGCTTTCAAGATGGTGGAAGGGACCATGAGTTAAGGAATATGTGTCCTTCAGAAGCTGAAGACAAAGAAATAGATTCTGCCCTAGAGCCTTTAGAATAAGTGTAGCTTGGGCAACCCCTTGATTTCAGCCCATAAGAGTTATTTTGGACGTCTAACCTCCAGAAATCTGAGATAATTAAGTTATTTTAAACCACTAAACAGGCATGCATTGTTTTATTGCACTTAGCTTTGTTGAGCTTCACTGATGTTTTGTGTTTTACAAATTGAAGGCAAGACCTCTCGCCAGCAAAAGGATGACGATTTGCTTTATTGCGATACTTTATCGCGACACTTGCTTTACTGTGGAAGTCTGGAACCAAACCCGCGATATCTTCGAGGTATGCCTGCATCTGCAGTAACTTGTTACAGTGGCAACAGGAAACTAATACAACAGCATCACGTGCCTTCACTTTATAAACCCCAGCTGTAGCTATGTGCGACACGTATCATGCAGTTTCATGAAATCTCGTTCAATGCTGTTGCATGTTTGGAGCAAAAGGCCTTTGAGGGCAGTCCCTAGCGCCTCCATTCTAGTACGTACTCAAAAATATTTGGTGAATTAATCATGGAAGGACTCCAGGCCTCTACGCATGGTGTTCCTTGGTCTAGAATGTCTTTCTCTTATTCACCTGGTTCATTTCTGCTCAGTCTTCAAATACACAGGCATACCTCGGAGATACTGCAGGTTCTGTTCCAGACCACTGTAATGAAGTGGGTATCGCAATAAAGCGATTCATGATCTTTTTGCTGAGGTGAGGTGAGGTGGGGGGTGGGGGAGGGGAGTAGGGGTTGTTTTGCCTTCATTTTCTAAAAAATGCAATACTTGGGAAGTGCAGTAAAGTGAAGCACAGCAAAACAAGGTGTGCCTGCACGAATTGTTTCCAGGGTCCCCCCACCCCGGAATTGCTGAGTCTTCTATTGTTCTCCAGCACCATTCCTTTCTTCACGCCATAATTATTTGCGTGCACGTCTGACTACGCTACAAGTTTGCGAGGGCAAAACCATTTCCTTCCTCCAAGTGCTCAGCACGTCTAACACAGAGCATGGCCTAACGCATGCCCGATGGGAGAATGCCGTCCACATACCCCACATCGTGGACGGTGAGAACAAGGGTTCCGCAGTCCTGCAATCTCCCATCGGGGTCATACTGGCGAGTTACATAACTTCCCCAGGCTCAGAAGCCCTATCTATAGGTTGGGGATATGATATTATGTACAACATGGAGCTGCTTTAAGAATCACAGGAGAAAGGGCCAAGAAAGCACATGGCACATGTGTCTGACACAGTACGTTTCAAGTAAACGTCATTAGACATTTTGTCACTAGCAAAAGATATTAAAGAATACAGGGTGAGTTTGTTTTGTCCTTTAGGCTCCACATGTAAGTGAGGTCATATTTTGATGGCTGCCAAATGGGAGGGGGAATGGGGAAGGTGGATGAAAAAGGGGAAAGGATTAAGAAGTACAAATTGGTAGTTACAAAATAGTCATGGGGATGTAAAGTACAGCACAAAGAAAACAGTAATGTTGTAATAACTATTGCACAGTGTCGCAGGGGTATTAGATTCATCAGGGTGATCACTTCGTAAGTTATATAACTGTCTAATCACTATGTTGTACACTTGAAACTAATATAATATTGTATGTCAACTATAATTGAAAAACAAACAAAATTTTTTTAAAGGAAAAAAATAAAGAATGCAGAGCAAGCTAGGGTAATAATATATCAAATGGGAGAAACAAATGTGTCAACGGAGGTCATCAATTTGTCACGAGATGTATGTGCCCCTATGAACACAGGCTGACTTGGCTCTCGGGCATCAAGCAACCCACAGCATGTGAGTCTCAGAACCCCAAATCCAAGGTTTTGGGGAAGTGTAACATCATGACATTCATGTTCTCTCTCAATCTAAAAAAAAACAGTTCCAAATATATTTATTCTGTGAAACACTTCTCCCAAGCTCAGCTAGGTGTGATTTGTACATGATCACTTTGGCTAATAAATATGTATACAGTGACCAGATGAAAACTAGTTAACCAATTCTGACACTGATAGTAAGATAATTCATCTTTAAAAACTTGTAGGCGTTTCTGACCATGTATTTACCTAGTCTCTTTATCTCTTTATAATGGTTAAGAGAATGGAAACTGGATCCAGCTGCCTGGTTGGACTCTGTAGTTACTGACACTTAAATTCTCTATGTCACGGTGTCCTCATCGGTAAAAGAGAGATAACAACAGCATTGACCTTTCAGGGTTTTAGTAAGAATTACATGAGGTAATAAATACAAAGCATATAGGAAAATGCCTCATACATTTAGGTGCTCATTAAATGTCAGCTATTACTATTATTAATTATGTTTTGAAATAACACATCTCCTAATATTAAGGGTATCTTATAGGCCATCTACTTTGGACTTAAGAGAATAGCAAAGTTTTATAAGAATCAAAGCATTTGGGAATACGTATTTACTAAAAAAAAAACAGGATGAATTTTTGAGGCTCGATACACTTAATCACAGATTTAAAAGTTTTTAGATATTTTAAGTGGTTAAACTCAAGAAATCTGATAAGAAATACTAATGAACTATGAAATGTTAGAGGAGACATCAATTAAACTTAAAGACCAAAATGGAATTTTCAAAGGCAGAAACAGACGGAGAATATGAAAGAAAGTCACAAAGCAGGGAGAATGAAACGACACAGGACTAATTAAATACAGGAACTGGAAGCGAGTGATGAGCGAACGGAACCGAGGTGGAGAATGTGCTAGAACGAAGTGAACACAGACACCACGATCGGCCCAGCTTCTGCCTTCAGCTGAGAGAAAGTTACTCTCGCTTTTTAAAGAAAGGTGTTTGGCAATCCATTTAATGTTTCGCTGACCGCCCATTCACAGGAAGTCTCTGTTTAAGGATTCTGTTTACACCGAATCCTTAAGGCTTATCAGTGTGGTACATAAAAGATGGAGAAGAATAAGATAGTGTTTTCAATGAAACATAAAAAACTTAACACACTATTCTATTTTACTTAAGGTCTGCTAGCTTGGTATGTTATGCCTGTAACATGTCACCTCGCAGCAGTCCTAAGAGTATATGGGTAGCTCCAGGCAAATCACCAAGTCAAGCTGGGGAATCCCGGCTCTGAATTTCTGATCGCTTCACTTCGTTCTTTTCTTCTTTCTCCAAAACTTCTGGTGCTGTTTAGTGGCAACACAGATATCCTGCCCAAACTAAATTCCTGGGAACAGGAAGGTGTTCACACCTAGAGTTCCCACGGCTTGTGGTACCCGACATAAAAAATACAGAAACTAATAGAAACAGAAATGATATTGCTAAGACAAGTCTTGATATAATACATATCCATAGGGTTTACTTTAAAATAAAGTATATGTTCATCCATTCGCTCAACAAATACAGACAGGGAACCAAAGAGGAATAAGGTATATTGGTAGAGACAGTCAGTATAACTATGGGGAAATAGACACAGCACTTTCCTTCCGAGATTACAGTCTTGTCCTATGTTGTGCTTCAGGAATCGGCTTGATCACACTGCCAAGCTCATTTTATAACCCTTCACTCTCCAATGGACATGTGCTGGCTTCTATACATAAGGATTTGCTGGAGGCTGCCCCTGTCAGGACAGGCCAGGATGTGCTGCAATAACAACTCCCAAATCTGAGTGACTTAACAATGAAAGTTTACTTCCTGCCTACACTGTACGTTCAATACGGGTGCTCAACTTATCTTAGTTATCCAGAGACCCAAGCCAACAGAGGCCTCACTCTGACATGGCTTCCATGATGGCCACACACAGAGGAAGGGACCAGTTGGTCTAAAACTTGTAATTAAATGGTCCAGCCCGAAAGGGACATTTATCACCTCCACTCACATCTCCTGGGCCAGAACCACTCAACCGGGTGGAGACCAGAAAGTTCACTCTTCCACAAACCCAGAAGGAGAGGGGGATCAAATACTAACTACAACTAGTGAGTACCACAGTGGTTTCCTATGAGGAATAAGAGAAAGTGTGGAAATACGGAATGCACAGCTTACTTCATCTATCCCTAGCTCCATATGCCCGCAAAGTCACTCAACCTCCCCAAGCTAACGTCGGATGGTGATCATCTTTTTCCCACCTACCTCAGATGGCAGATCTACAGCTTCAACGAAGCAACCGTATATAAAAATGCGCACTGAAAGTCTAACGTGTTTTAGGAATGTAAAAGAATGTTGACCACGAGCTGCAAGTGTTCAAGGGAGGACCTAGCTGGCCAGTGCTAGGGAGAAGCTGGTTAACACTGGAGGCTTCCAAAAGCGCAGTGTGGATAAAAGCTCAGATAATCTGCGGATCTTGCCCACAGACTCTAGGACTAGTCCATTGAAGGCTGAGAGCCTCAAACACTTCTCCCTTAAGGTAATTAAAAATAAAAGGGTGTTGAACTCTTGGAGCTCTGAGTCTTCCTTAAGGAATCAAGGTTGTAGCCAGCATCCAGGGATGACTGCCTTTGATGTGCTCCATGGCGTCATGCTCGTACAAACCAGTGCCCTTCGATGCCGTCTCTCCTCACACGCTTCCTCTCCGTGCACATCAGAGTGGACGCTGATCTGGGCCCCAGGCCTTTCACGCCTCTGCGTTGGGTGCTGTCCTCACAGCCCCTCCTCCAGCTTTTCCTTCCACATCCGTCTTTCTCCAATGTGATCAGAACGATGCCTGGGACCCAGGCAGGGGCTGCTTTCTGCAAACCCGCTCCTAATGCTTTTAGCTAAAACCAATGGTTCCTTCCTCTGTAGTGAGAATACAATTATTTTACCTTGTTTTCATATTTACTTTGTTCTCTTGGATTACAGTTATCGATATTCTTGTCTCTCCCATTCTGTCAGAGAGTGCTAGAGGGCAGAGAGCGTGTCTGATTACTTACCTCATTGTCCATCTCTGTCAAGCATGGTGGTCTGCATAAAAGGCACCAACAGATGTGGGATAGATGGAGTGCCTCTCTAGCCACATTCCCTGTCATTTCCATTTTCTCCTGTCCTTCTCAAGTGGTTCCAGACTAATTAGTATTTGGTACTTTAGAGACAATCTAGTGTGATCTCTTTTTCTCAACGTGAACCCTCCCTTTACCCAATCTCTCTTCACCCAGACTTTAAAAACTGTCATTTTTATATCCTATTGACCAGTATCTTGCTTTCTACAAAACTAGCTGGTCAGCACAACTGTCTGGGAAACTTTCTAAAATACATACTAATTTCTCATCCCCGTGATGCTATTAAAGCATCATTTTGTGGATGTGGCCTGGGAATCTATCCAGCTTGGGCAATGGCCTTCTAAGTGACATCTGGAAAGCACCTTTACGACACCTATTCCTGGGTTTTATTAGCAGAGGCTTTTGCTGTTCAGTCCAGTGCAGTACTTCTCAAACCAACATGTACCTGAATCACCT
The DNA here is from genome assembly GCF_000325575.1 of Pteropus alecto. NCBI lineage: Eukaryota > Metazoa > Chordata > Mammalia > Chiroptera > Pteropodidae > Pteropus > Pteropus alecto. Next base: position 8,040,535 of record NW_006439568.1, on the reverse strand, counting down.
GGGGGTATTATTAAAATGCAGACTCTGACTCAGCAGGTCTAGGTCTGGGGTGGGGTCCAAGTTTATGGATTTCTAACAGACCTCCAGGCCGTTGGTGCACAGACCACACTTTGAATGGCAGAACCACACTTTTAACTGTTTTGTTAGTTTGCGCATTAGGAGGCTATTTTTAAGCAACATCTTCCAGGGACTCTTATATAGACAAAAGCAATATCTGATTAGCTTGAATGTACAAACATAAGTTCAAATTTGTAACATCTCTAATTATAAAGTCAGCCAATGCAAACAACCGGTGAGGTTGTTTTGAGGAATGCAAGATTGGAAATCATGGGTTAGGAAGACAAATGAATATGAGCATTAGCACTTATTTTTGCATGTCTGGATGAATGTACTGACTCTTAGAGACAAAAATAAACCATAATTTCCAACTACTTCGCAGCGTGCCTTACAATCTTAGGTTAGATGTCGTGAAACAGAAATGACATAAAAAGCTTTTCTCTAATCACCTGTGTAAAAGTTAGGGCAAGTTAAATGGTCCTTAAATATGTTAAATATTTCCTTAAATGCGCTTCTGACTCTAATGCACTGTCTCTGGTGTATCCAAGTCAGGAACACACTTAAGGACATGTTTTGATTAAAGTTTTCAGTGAATAAAAATGTGTGTAAAACTAAATTCAAAGGAAATATCTGTTGAAATCCTGAGCCACCTCTGCAATTTTGATGAAGACATCTTAAAAAAACCACACCTTGAACCTAATAAGTAGATCGCGTAGGCTCTTCTAGCTCTGAGTTATGAGCTACGCAGAGGATAATTGTGAAAATAGGGGAGGGGCTAACATACCGCCACGGAAGAGTCTCTCGAAAGACGAAGTGAGAGAGTAGCATCTTTGTCCAATTCTCTATGGCAGGCCACATACAAGGGCTTGGTTTCCAGGAAGTTCGAGGATTAGGATTTTATCCACTCTCTTATTGAAGTTCATGCCAAAACAATACATTTGTCAGGATAAGCCACTACTACGGCAAGCACTATAAATAACCACACGGAGCAGAGAATGCCTGTGTGCATGTGAGGCAGAGATATTAAAAGCATCAAGGTAACAATTTTGTATAATCAATGGATGGTTGCGCCTCAATATTAAAGATCTTGGTAGCTTTTAATGACGAAAAAATTATGCAAACATTAAAAAACAATTTTATATAATTATTTGGAGTTTGCTTTCATTTTACAAACAACAATTTAAAATAAATCCATTAATGCTGTCTGTAGGGATTTCTTGCAAGTAAAAGGAAACATATCGTACGTTGCAGTTTGATTTAATACTAGAAATTAAGCTCTCCTACCAGTAGTGCATTATGAAAAGAAATTAAGAGAATTAAGTGATTATTTCTGAGGCTGGGACTGGGTCTTTAATGGGGAAGGTTCTTTCCTGGAAAGGTATTGGAGTCATCTATTCATTTAACAAACAATTATAAAGAGGGTAACTATGCTCAGGGCACCCTTCTCAATAACCAACAGGACTCCTAAGGTTCATCCTACCAAGTCCTGCTTACGACACTCTAGAAAACTTCCAATAAGGCCAAAATTTGTCCTTAAGGCATAAGAGACCACAGAGAGTTGGCCATTTGTTTCAAAATGATGTTGCCTCCATCACTTCTGAGGAAACTGAGGAGAAAGACAAAACTCTAAGGCTAAACATGCAAATAAGAAGCCCAGCGCCACCTGGTGGTGGGAGGTGGAATCACAACACTGCTGTCACCTGCTTCCGCCTCTCATTCTCACATCAATCTTCATTGATAACCACCACCTCTTTCTCTGCCCCAAGTAAAATCCAATTAAAATAAATAACTAAAGCAGAACTGAAAGAAGAATTCATCTTATCACAAAATGGTTGCCTGAGGTCATTTTTTAGAGCGTGAGAGGAGCAGTAAGCAACACTAATTTTGCAAGTTGGCCATCCTGGGTAAAGGTCATACCCCAAACCTTATTTAATTGTCATTTGGGGGTATCTCAAAGCCTAAGTCCTCAAAAACAGCTGCTTAGACGAGCCATACTCTAGAAATAGGCTGTGCCACGCAATTTTCTTAACTAAGCCCCATCTCCATCTAACGCCTAAATCAGCCATGCCCTAGCCCCTTATTCTCCCATCTACTCCTGTCAGCATAATATGAAATTTATATTCACTATACTTTCACTTACATCCTGAGACCACAGCTGAGGGGGAAGGAAAGGTCAGTAACTGCAAAGCAGTCCTGTACTGGCCTCTTTAGCCTACAGCAAAACAACACAGTCCTGTCTAAGGTCAGTCTCTCCCAGACCAGGCATGACAGAGAGGCCCAGAGAAGAGTGACACATTTATAATAATGCATAGATTCTCTCTGCTGAGTAGATACTTAGTGCCAAGTTTGTCTAACCCTCAAAACAACCCTCCAAGGTCCACCACAAGTGAAAGGTGACCTGGCTGTTAATCATTCCCTCTATTCCCTCCACATACATACGACTGGGGACCTTCTGGTGGATGTGTTTTTAACTTGCTATTTCTAAAAGGGTTAAGCTCAACTGGGAGAACTCTGCTGAGAAGAGGTATGCCGGGTTGAGTGGTGGTCCCCAAAAGCTATGTCCATGTCCTAATCCCTAGGACCTGTGGATATGACCTTACTTGAAAAAAAGAATGTCTGCGGATCTAATTAAGTTAAAGATCTCGAGATGATGGGACTATCCTGCATTATCTGAGTAAACTCTAAATCCAATGACAAGTTTCACAGGAGAAAGGCGCAAAGAGATTTGACATAGAAGACACACACTAAAGAGCAAGCAATGTGAAGACGGAGCAGAGAGAGATTTGGCCACAGGTCAAGGAATGCTAACGGGGGCCAGAAGCTAGAAGCAGCAAGGGACAGATTCCTCCCTAAGGCCTGCACAAAGAGTACAGCGCTCTGTCAGTTCCTCTAAGATTTCAGACTTCTGGCCTCCAGAACTGTGAGGGAATCAATTTATGTTGTTTTAAGCCACCCGATTTGTGGGAATTTGTTACAGTGGGTAGAAAATCCTAATACAGAAGATATATGTGAGCTTCCTTTTCCTGAAGGGCACTACGTTGGAATACGGTGACATAGAGATAGAATCTGAGACTAGGTTTTGGAGAGCAGCAACAGAGGCTGAGCAAGTCTCGGGGCCCACTTTGTTCTTTAGTTATTCAGACTTAACTAGTCTTGGCAATTGATGCTGGTGGCTACTCCAATATTCATTCTCTCCTTTCTTATGAACAGAACTTTAATTTTTTTTCCTCAGGGCAGCAATGGCAAACTATACTTCCCAGAATCTTTTGCAACTAGCCAAATGATTGAGTTCTAGTCTGAAAGAGATATGTGGAAGTTGTTTAGGTCGTCCTCCAGGAAAACCATTTTCAAAGGGGGCAGAATCTATTGACGTGCACGCTTGGCCTCAGGAAGGAAGACCTCTATTCCCACTTGGCATGCTAATACGAGAAAAACTGAAACTATAAAAATAAGAAAGCCTTCTGCAAAAGACGGCAGAAGAGAAAGACAGAAGAAGTCCAAGATATTGTATATGTGCTAGTGGCCCTAGCCTTCATACCATCTGAGAACAGTCAACCATATATTTGAGACACTGTTCAATTGGACTTTCTGTAACTCATAACGATGTAATCTTTAAAACTTCCACCAACTTAGAAAAATGAGAATATTCTTTGTGAACTCACCCAGTTACTAGAGCTCTCTACATTACAATTTGAAGTGAAGTCACAACCCCAAACACATTACTTTGCCTCCCATTTTCTGGTCACCATTAATCTTTCTTGGGCCCCTGGACAGCATTTGAGTACTGCTTGGTGCTTTGGCCATATCACCCATTAGCACCCAATCTCACTGTCATCCCTATAAAGAACCTTTCAGTAAAGAAGTAGTGACTTTGCTTACTGTTGCCATCAGTAACAGAACCCAGTACCCACACCCATGGTCACACCTACGGCCTAGGTACAGAATACTGCAGAATAGAACGCTGGTTCCTAAATGCTAGCAACGAGAATCAGAGGCGGCACCAGGATGAGGAAGACCAGGCTCCAACATCGAAGGCTGACACCTTGAAATTTCAAGTACTCCTAGCTTTGTATGCGCTCCTGATTATATCTGCCCACTAATCACTGACTTTGACATGTTCAGTTTTTTAATGTCTTGATTATTCCTGAAACTTAAAAACTTAATCATTTTCTATGCCCTGGAATACTCAAGTGCTTCAAATTCCTATTTTGGCTTTGGTCTCTAGTGAGCAAAACATCTCCTGAACCCCAGTTCGGGTAACACTACATACCATTTTGGAGGGTCCTATTCACACCCGACAGTCTCTGGTTTGCCTGACATTCTGGGTCTTCCACATATCAGCATTACTTCCCAGGTTCCATGGGGAAAAGGAAAACTAGAACAGAGCACCTGTCGCTATGTCAACAATGTTTACAAGAACTAGAAAAAGCTGTACAATCGCTCGGTCTGGGTTTTTCAAACTATAAATAGCTGAAAAAAAAAAAAACACTTGGAAATAACTTGAGGTAACAATAATCATGTGTACTTTATACTGTCACCAACGTTGGCACTAAGATCACACCCCACTCATAGTTTCCTGGGCCAAAGCCATTTACAAAAAAATCAGTCACAGTCAATTTAGAAAATGTAAGTTTTTAACTTAGCCAACCTAAAAAAAAAAAAATTAAAAAGGCTTCTACTATTTGATGTCTACATAGGTGTGGTGGAAATGTGTGACCAGCAGGATGATACTGAAGTCCAGAGCTGCTCAGGAAGCTACTGGACTATTGCCACATGTCGTCTGCCAGTATGAAGCTATAAGGGGATAAAGCTCTCAGCTGCGGGTAGGTATGGTTGTTATAAATGAGCTGGCCATGCACCCCTCCAAATGATCAGAAAGAATCCATTTTCCGTGGCTTAGAGGCCAAACCTTTGAACACAAAGCGTTCCAGGTCCTACATAATCAGTGTAGCTACAACTAAGTTCATTTTCCCCAGTCTTCACTCACATTGCTGCTTTTCACAAATTCTACGATGCAATCACACTGAGCATCTCATTGAAAATGTTGCCTTTATAGATGGCAAAAAAACAAACAAAACAAACAAACAAAAAAACACCTTTGGGAGAAGGCTGCTTTAGTCTATGATTCATTGATTCCTCAGAAAAGACAATTGCGTTATCTGGGAGTTGGTTCACTTTCCCACCTTTCCAGCTCTGCTTGTATAATGTCCTCACCCTTCAAGGCTCAGGTCAAGTGACACGTCCTCCTCCAAGTCCTAGCTTAGAGGTGAGCTCCCTCCTCTGACCTCTACCTTGTATTGAATTATAACCATGTGAATACAGGTCCCACCTTAACTACTAGACTGTAAACTCCTTAAAGGTGTAAGTAACACAGACATCTACTCCAGAACACGTTTCAGGGCTCATTGTGAACAAAACCCGAGCAAGGTATCATCATCTCATTTCTTGACTATTATTCCTGTTTTGTAAATGAAAAATCTGAGGCTTAGAAAGAGTAGGGGATTTGCCCAAGGTCCTAGAGCTAACTGGGATTTGAATTCTGAACTACAAGACCAACAGTGAAAATTGATTCTGTATTAGCTGTTGTATGGAATTGAGACCTAGACCCAGAAACAAATGGAAAACTAAACTAATTTATGTGAAGTGCTCTCTTCAGATCTTAGTTTCTCTCAGAAGTTAGGTGAGGACTGCTGGGCTGAACAAACTCCCAGATAATACAATTGTCTTTTCTTAGGAATCAATGAATCATAGACTAAAGCAGGCTTCTCCCAAGATGTTTTTTTTTTTCTCCCTGTCTATAAAGTTAACATTTTCACAATAATGAACTTTGACTTGTTAGTGTCATTTCAATTTACCTGTGATTTCTGCATGTCTAATGAAATAAAGGAAGAAAAACATCTCCATGTCTTCTTATATTCTCACGTCGACATTGCACAGACACTTTTTATTTGTATTAGCTTTTCTTTTTTGGAGCAAGAGATTGCTTATTTTTATGATTGTTAAATACAGGGGCACTTTTGGGCACACAGCAAGTGTTCAATCGATACACACTGGCTTATTTTCAGCCAAATTCTTGTGAGCAGTTGGAAAGGTAGGCAGAGCATGACTGAGGTGGAGATATGAATGAAAAGGATGAATGCGTTTTCTCCAAACTCATTTTATTCTTCAATTTTGAACATAATTCCAGGCCTGAGCAACATTAAAAATGGAACTTTAATGTTACAACATGATTGAAAGTCTAGTAGCAAACCTAAGTAATGGATCAAATTTCTTACAAAATCTGCTTGGTAATAACATTTTATATTCTTAATAACATTCTGGTCTAAATATTGACAGTGAGTTGCCACTTGGGAGGTAAGAGGATAATAACAAAAATATATCAAGATTATTAGCCTTCTTCCCTTGAGATTCAATAATTGTCTGGTACAAGAAAAGCATTACCTTCTTGGGTGATACTGAATTGATCTTCAATGACGGTACAAAAAGGTCATAGATGTAGTGAAATGTACATCTGTGTGTTTGTATTTGATAACTGCCAAATAATTACATTAAAACCTTAAAAGCTCTTATGTGAATGCATTTGGCCAACTACCCAAAGTGTAATAATATTTAATCCTCAAGACTCACAATCAAAACAGTCACCTTGTCAAGTCTGTTGAAACCCACAGGATAGACAAAGTGGTGGTTAGGGCAGGGGGTGGGAGAGGCCTGAATCGCTGGCATCTGAGCTGCTTCAAAAACACCTGAGGGTTTCAGAAATCACTGCCGCAAGGAACAGAAATTTCATTGTGTCTTCATGAAACACCTTTGACTCTTTGTGGGCAGGTATGGACATATCTACACACATTCTGTTTCTTAAGTGATTCTGTTTCTGAAATGGAGATGTACATGATTTGGAAAAGATTCTAGACACAACTTCCCCAAAACACAAAACTGAACATCTCACACACACACACACACTTTCTCTGATACCTTTCGTTATTGTTTAGTACAAATAAATTAAAATTTAACTCAATGAACAGCTCTAAATTTGTACATAATTTAAATATTTCATTTCTTTGATTTCTGTTTTTAGCATATGACACACACACACATATAATTTTTTTCTCCTTTTCATATCTCCCCCTATTTTAGTACCGGCCTAAGTGTGTGTTGGGCCAGTGCTTTACAATTATCAGTACTCTTTTATAACAGTGGTCCTCATTTTTCACTTTACAGAAGAATCCCCTGAGAAATTTGGTAATTATCACTCTCTCCACTAAAAAAAATGTCTGCCTGGGTAGACTTGGGGGCTGGAAGTGGCGGTGATGGACAAGTACCTTCACTGACAAGCACAGCATGTGATTCTGATGCAGATCACACTCTGAGAAACAAAGAGATATTTCACTGAGTTATTTAGTACCGCGATCCGTTTTAAAAATGAGAGAGGGAACTACACATATTTATGGAGGTTTCTTTCATAATATTCCATTACTGTCTAGGAAGTAAGATGACAATTTCATTTATACGAGAACCTTGAATTTTGAGGGAAAAGGTTTAGCAAGACAAATCCAGGATTCACATGATACAGTAAATGAAAGCAACTCCCTCTGCCCCATCATACAGTGTACACTTTGCTTGGCCAGTCAGTGAGTAATGGATCATATGTTGGAGAGTGGCACCTACTGGTCAATTTTAGATATTACAGCCTAGCTCTACTTGGTACTAAATGCCCAAAACATCACGCCATCTCACCTGACCCATCCCTCCAAAAAAAAAAAAAAAAAAGCTAGGGCAGAGAAGCACTATTTATTCATTTAACAATTCTTCACAGAGTTCTTATCAAGAGCTTCGGGTGATATTTTAATAACTCACAATATTCAATAGATAGAATGCATTTCCTCCAAGCAGAGAAAGTATGAATGTGGTTACTTTTCTACTGATTCTGAAACTATTAAAACTTGAAGTTTTGCAGGAAATTCAAGTTAAAAGGTATAAGCAACACTACTGTCATTTAAAAAATAAACTAACATTCTGGGATATTTTATTTTTCTTCACAAAGAACCTACTGAAATTTGAATATTACTTTGCTTATCACTGACCACTCATCTAGAACGGTAGAAGGAAATCGAACTGTTAACAAAAGGAATGTTTTAGTGTAATAGATTTATCGAATTAGAAAAGAATAAATAAATTAAAAAACAAAGCTGTAGAGATTAATTTAATTTGGTTATTTCCTTGGAAAGCACTCAGTATGATAGGAATAGAAAGGAGAAAAAAAGATCGATTCTTATCTAGAGGAACTGACAGCAATTGAAATTGAAATGTTCCTATGAAAGAGAAAACCATTAAAAACTGTAGGTGATTTGACAATTCCACTTTTTCCCTCACAGTTTATGGTATTATTTTAGGCAACATAATATACAGTATGTAGGTCAATTGACAAATTTAGCAATCTCTTGATGTTAAAAGAAAAAAAGTGCTTGAATAGAGGTTTTGTGGATTGGAAAAGCTGGGTAGATTTGATAATGCAAACCTTAGAACAATGTTTGCTGAATGTCTGCTTTGTCAACTATCATGGCAGGGCCCTAGTAACTCTATAGTTCCAGTTGAAGGGGGACTTTCTTTCTCAAAGTCCTGAATTCAAGCTTCTATAGCAAGCTCTAAGTAAAGGTTAAAAGACAATTTAAAATACTTTTCAACACAATGCAATACAAAATCCACAACGAAGTGAAGGTTTGCACTGGGCATTACAATGCAGTGTAGATCCCTTATGAGAAAATTAAACAGGCACATTTTGGTTGTAGCTGACTCCTTTCCCATTGTCCTGACTTTAAAAACACCCATTAATTTTGTAAAAGCGCAACAGGGGCACATCCGCATCTGTACTGAACAAAGCACTGGCCATTGGCAAACACTTGTTGCTACTTTTCAAACAGACACACAATCAGACTTGCCCTTTCTGTTTATCTAAGAAATCAGAGCCTCCAATCCTAAACAGTAAGTTAGGTAAGTAAATGAATAAACCAATAGTTGTACCTTTCTAAGAGAGAAGAATGAAGCAGTGGGCTTTTTTTGTCTTCCAACTCTGCTTCCAACCCCCTTCACCTGGAGACAGGACTTGTGTTTCCCTTGGGTCCACAGTTCAGTCAGGCAAGTGAACACAATCCGAGTGGTTCCTTAACTCTCAAGACTTCGGCAGGAACTTCCAGGAAAGGGACATTTGTCTACTGGACTTGAGGCTGGGGTTACCACATGCACAGATCTTGCCAGAGAGTAAAGCAAAGAAAGACAAAACAGATCTAAAAGATGGGATTTATAACACTGTGTGAGCCCTGGATCCACCACACCCGAGCTATGATTGGCTTTTTCAGTGTTGTGAACCAATAAATGGGTACCCTGCTATTTGGTTGAATACATAAAATAGTTTAAGTTAAGCTGTCCTTTGGACTATAAATGTTCTGGTTTTAATTTTCTTTTCCTGCTG
>NW_006439568.1:8027959-8030627 GCF_000325575.1 Pteropus alecto | reverse complement strand
TAGACTGAGAAAAATCCTTAACTGCTCCACACCTTAATTTCCTCATGTAAAATGAGGACAGTAACAGTAGCATCCCCCTAGGGATACAGAGAAGATTAAAGGTTATAATTCTATTGTCTAACAATAGTTCTTGGTACGTGGTAAGTGAGAGAAATGTTAAAACAACAAATGGAAGGTATATCACACCCATCAGGGCAACCCATAGAAATTCCAGATGCTGTGTTATCCAGGTGCTTACAGAGCAAAGAATCATTAACAAAACCACGAGGGACCATGGTATCTGCTGGCACCTGCCAGCAAGGAGGATGTGACATGTTATGCAAAAGATCAGAATCAGTCATAAACACATTAGGTGATTTCCAAAAGCAGTATGGCCTAGAGATTTGTAGATTGTTATAAAATTGACCACCATTTATTGGTAATGTTTTAGCTTTTAAATGCATTAGTTTGTAAGAATTATTTTGGTTGCAGCTCGACCAACTCTAAGTTAGTTTATACCCACCCGCCCTCAGAATAGGTTGGGAAAGGGAGGTGACTGACACACGCACATAACTGGGAAATGTTATCTTCATTCATGATTAACTCTGAGGCCTTACACAACACCATTCAGGTTCTGCTTCTTTCCTTCTCTTCAACAGGCAAAGAAAACAGTAAGCAGCAGCCCGAGACTCACTCCCTACCAGCTTAGCAGCCCCGGGAAAAGAGTAGTTGTCTCTCAATAGCTTTGGTTTAAAAAATAAAATAAAATCAACTCCCATACTGATTTCTAATTGACCTAGTTTGGGTCACATGCCTGCCTCTGAACTAACCACTGTGACCAAAGAGATGAGGAAGGAACAGGCATTAGGGCGATGGGCAGATAAATCGAGGTTAGTCTCGATTTTAATGGGTAACAGAAAAGAACTCTGGGACAGAGAAGAAACAAAGCAGACATCACTTCCCAGTAATAATCCACATCCTGTTAGCTACTGGGCCAAGAACTGTATCTTGATAAATTAGAAAATAACCTCTTTTACCCCATCCCTTCTTCCAATATTTCCCCTATGCCCTCACACCTAAAAGTGTATAAAATGACATTCTGTTATTTCAAGCTGTATTTCAAGCATTTAGCACAGGGCTTGCCTGACTTATTCTAAGTTATCAGTAAGCTTCTTATATGTTAAACTGGGGGTAAAGGGAAATCAGTAACACCTCTGTCACCTTTTCAGAAAACCATCAGCAGAGGGGACAATGGTAAACAGTTGTTGGGACTGAGGTCCAGACTGATTTATACTAACAGACAAGCAGGCCCATCACGTGGGAATGAAAGAGACAAATCAACTGCTACCTCCTCCTTGATCAGACTCTCGGTGAATAAACGCCTTTCTGGAATCCTGCTGCCTGGGCTTCAGGAAATCCCTGGCTCTCTCACACCCCTAAATTAAGCTTTCCACTCCTACATAATTCTAAGGACAACTCCAACAAGGCTACATACAACATGGGCTACCATTTACTGAGCACCTACTATATGCCAGGCATTTTACCAGGCACCTCACATCTTGACTTATATTAATCATCAAAAAAGAAAAGTCTAAATGGCTAAAGCTTAAGAATGAGCCTAAGTTACAACAGAATTTCAATACAAGTCTGGCTGACATTCTTACATTCTTTCCCATGTATAGAAATCTCAAGTCTTCTGGAGTTGTTTTCCTAATGCAGTAGATACAGTTATGTTCATTCTAAAGTACGCGAAGCACAGTTTCACGCTTTTTGATGATTTACACAGGCATAGTGGCTATACCTTTACTTTCAACTGTCACACAATATTTGATGACTGTTCGTTTGAGTTCAGGGATGCTGGTGCAAATTAGGTACGCATCCCTTATAATCATACAGTTCTACCTAAAGATGATCTGCTTTATGGTGTGACCTTAATGAACATGTTCCGATTACGAAAAGGAAAAAGAGGTCCATGGACTACCTAAAGCTCTGTGTGTCTAAAATTAGGACTTACTTTTACTGGCACAACCAAAGAAAGTGATTTAACATCTTGTCTGTGCATTCTAGATAATTTGACTAAGAAAGCCACAGCAACGTCATCTGTGCTCCAGTTATCAGAGTACATGTAAGTTCAGAGCACTGAAAAAGATTTAATAATTATGTTGTGCTTCTAGGAGTTATAATTGCCTCTCATATGATTACTGATAATTTCAGGTAATTGTCGGCAATATGAAAGAGCTTTTTGTGGTCCCACACTAGATATTACTCTAGGGAAGGCCTTACAGAGCTGAGGGGAGTTGAGGAAAGGGAGGGTGAGCATTTTCAGTATAATTTCCTTGGTTTAATCTCTAAAATAAATATGTTGCTAGAATCTAAAGACTTAATTACCTCATATGACAACCATATGCTGAAAGGCAAGACCGGCTTTTAGTGGAGAAGAAAGAAAAAGTATACATAAAGATATCTTTCCATCTTCGAAATCCCGACTTTTCAGAAAACGTAGTTGATTTAAATCATTTGGAAAGCCACCCGAACATTTTTACATCTGAAATACCTGAACTGGCAGGCGTAGCGAGAGATCACAGTGCACAGCAGTGAGTTATTTCAAAACACAGCCATTACTACTGTCAGGAAAGAAAAAGCACCCTATCCCAATGCAAGCCGATTTTTCTCCACATTAGATGAGGAC
>NW_006439568.1:8024355-8027919 GCF_000325575.1 Pteropus alecto | reverse complement strand
AATTTTAAAATATAAATGGTCATTGGACTCTGTATGCTGACACATTTAGTCCAGGGAACTTATATGAATTAACTGTTTCTGAAAAGATATAAGCTATTTGCGAAGATACAGGCTCTCAATGGTAAACTATTAACAGATAAAGAACTAGAGTCCCAGGAAAAGTAATCGGAAAACCAGGTGGCTTATGATTCTCTTCTGGAAGACTCATCAGTAAGACGTCTGAAGACAATCACTTACATTTTTGCTTTATCCAAATACCAAAAGGCTTTCTTACGCAAACTTTTTTTCATTGATTTAGAAAGGAGAAGAACAAAAAGATAGTAAAAGTCCAATCAGCTTGAGAGAAAGGTTAAAGCCATTCTTTTTTATATCCATGCTGGTTAGTGATCCATAAAAAATAATTAGGGCAAGGGTAAACCTATTATGCAGCACAGATTCACCATGAGCCTTGTCAATCTGCATTTGCTCAGGCTCTAAAGATTTGCTGGACTCTGTGTATACGTATAATTAATGTATGTCAAATGTGTCTGTATAAATTTCTCTTCCTTCGTGTCATCTCGTCTAGTCCATGTCTGTGAGAATGCCTGCCCACATCTTTCCTTTAAGTCTAAACTAGCATCGTTGTGCTTGCTGATCTAAAATTTGTAGTATTTTTTTTACTTTATTTGTTGCACTGTCCAATTTTTCACACTTTTCTAAACATCCATCGTGCAGCTGTTATCTGTACCCAGCACTCACTGTCTGTCACATTCCCCTTGATCCTTCCCCCCGAGCTAAGCTCCTTTAACACTCCCTGGCTGCCATGTCTATTTCCTTCATCCCTTTGCTGAGCGGAGGTGGCTGAGCACAGAGTTTCCACCTCTCAGGTGCTGGCTGTGTTACGCGGAGGATTTTGTATTAGAGACCTGTCAGAGCTGGCCTGAAGAAGGGCACGTTTGAAATCATTTCTCTTATTGAGAGATAAGTGTTCGCTGTCATTTATTCTTCCATCCTCCCTTTTACCTTTCACACCGCTTCCATATTTATCCTCTAGCCGCCTGCATATTTGACAAGGCTATTGCTGATAGTGTTATACGACCAGATATGCATGCGTGAGACTGAGCGACTGATGCGTGACCTTCAGCGCTTTCTCTGCTTCATACACGCATTCGGGCTTCCTCCAAGGCTGTCTGGGCTGCGCTGACGGTCCCTACCCACGTCCTTATTTTCCTTAATGGCAATAATAATGCTAAGTGATAAGGCCAAGAATTTATTAGGCTTCTCTCTTCCCAGGTAATTAAATGTCATATCCTTGTCGTTGCTTCATTTTTTCGGCCCTTGGCCAGACTCAGAAGTATAGAGCAAATGCAAAAGAGAAGCCTGCCTTTCCCCTTCATTGTTTGTGGGGGTGGGCAGGGGATATTTCTGCCTAGTTTTTTCAAACTCACTGAGGATTCCTCGGTCTTAAAGTGACTTACTAGACATATCTACCAACAGAAAATGCGTTGTTGCAAGAAGTATTAGTTACCTAACAAGCTCTATAACCTATATGGTCCTCACCATACCAAAATCTGCCAGTATTCCCCAAACTGGGAGCTCTCAAGGATGAGAACTGTGTCCTCTCTTAAGTCTGCCATGTTTACAGTGTCTAGCACTGTGGTGAATGCTCAGTAAACAAGTGACTGAGTGACAGATGCAGACGTGGGGGAGAGACAGAGAGAGAGAGAAAACTCACGCAAGTGAGAGAGCAGTTGACTGAGCCTGGAGGAGCCAGAGAGAAGCCCAGGCACGTCTCCCGACTACTTCAGTTCACCCTGTAGAGGCCACGCCTAACGGCTTCGGGGGAGGGGAGGCAAAGAAAGTTTTTCATCAATCTTTGGGGAGAGTTAAGCATATCAATGCTAGGTATACAGTAACTGAAAAACTCATGTACCAAACTAAATTATGAATGAATGCCCAGATCAAAAGACTAACACAAAGTTCAGTAATAAATAATCATCTTTAGTCAGCAAACATGAGCTTTAATGAAATTTTCATTGAAGAGAAACAAAGGAATCATTTCAAAAGACACCTTTTCTAAGCTGCTGTGAATTTTTAACCTGTTTGTGACAATTCCAGATTAAGGAATCTAATATCCAGTTTAATTGTCAACCTTGTCGGCATGGCTTTCTTGATTTGCTACACTGAGAAATGCAAAATGAATCTGAACAAAATCGACATAGCTTAATGGAACAAATACTTTTTAAAGGTTTTTTTCTTGTTTACATGAATTAAAAAAAAAAAAAAAGACATTGTGTTGCTCCTGAGGGCATAAGCAAGTAGCCGTGAGAAAGTCATCCCAAAACAGATTATTCTGGTGTAAACACATTTTATACATACCCATATGATGGATTTTGTTTAGATCCCTCTACTTAATAAAATACACAGTGTTCATGGATGTTTTGGTCCTTGGAGGTCATTCTGATATTTCATATTTCTCTAGCTGAAAATGCAATTTTATCTGGCTTTACAAAATGTACTCTTTAGATATATATCCAACTCATAAACTATAATTTGTACCTGGAAATAGTTGGCCCAGCTGAGCCAAACGGTGGCACATCATGTATGTGCTGTGATATATGAAAGTTTTAAAATTAGCTCTGGGAACCACAGACCTTTCAGAGATGCTGACTTGGGTGCCTGGTTTACTGAAGATTGCGAGCGGGGGAGGATGCGGGGCCAGGGGGCTCCCTCAACCTCCTGTGGAAATGGAAGTTATTATCCGCCGGTGTACAAAAAGACGTAAGTCTAATGATAGTCCAGACTTTGAAAAGTCCATCAAACTGAAAGCAGGCACCCAGGTCAGGGCGGTTGAAATGGAAACAATTAAGAATCAGCTCTAATCGTCTACGGCAATGTTGTACAGGTTTCTGTGTTCATTTTTGTCAGATTTATCTTTGTAAAACACACACATAATCACAGGTGACACCCAGTGTTTAGAGGAGAAGGCTGAACTTCCTTCATGGTAATATTTTACCTCTCTCTCGTTTGGTCGATATACCAACCTGGCAAAGCCCCATCTTAGGTAAATTTAACTTTGTCTGTGCAGTACTTCCAGCCGCCCGGCTGGGGAAGACTAGAGAATAAATAATGCACAATGCCGAGGACTTGAAATTCAAGGCCAGTAACTCAAGAGGGCCTTAGCGCTCCTGGGCGTCTCCATTATGTGTCCCTAATCCGATCGCTTACCCACTCTCCTGCGACAACGCTCTCCACTGTCACCGTGGAGCGGAAACTCCCAATTCTTATTTCTGAGGAAAGAAGATCCAGGGGAACAGAACTCCCCAGTCCGTCCCCCATCACCTGCCCCCCGACCTCCGTCTTGTCTCTGGGCCCTGCTTTGCTCTCTCTCTTGTAACTCGGGGTGTTCCTCCCATTTGTACCCTAAACCCCACGCCAGCTTCGGGACATCGCTCCAGCACGTGTCCATTCCTTTCCCACCTCAGTTTACCTTCCCTACCGGGTCATTCCCATCGGCATAGAAACAGCTTTTCGTATCTCCACCCCAGGTCCCCAGGTCCCCCTCCAGCTCCCATGCCATTTCTC
>NW_006439568.1:8015013-8024332 GCF_000325575.1 Pteropus alecto | reverse complement strand
TCCTTTAGAGAAAAAAAGCCTCAAAAGGGTTGTCTTTGCTCTTGTTCTTCGAATCTTCAGGGCCCGTTCTCTCCTGAACCCACGCCTACCAGGCATCTCACACGCCACTCACTTCACCGAAACAGCTCTCCGGGGCCACCAGTGACGGGCTCCACATCACCAGACCCCGTGGGTCAATTCTCGGCCGCCATACTCAACGTATCAGAGCCATATTGCCTCTGCCATCCCTCTTTCTAGAAACACCTTCTTGTTTTAGCATCCAGGACATGTCTCTCCCTCTTTCTTTCCGAGCTTACTGGCTGCTCCTTCCCTGGCCCTTTTCCGTTTCTCTGCAGTCTCCCTGACTTATAAGCACTGGCCGTCCCGGAATGCAGTTTCTGGAGCTCCTCTCTCTTCCTGAGGGAACACACACAGCCCCAAGGCTTTAAAAACCATTAATACACTGATGCCTCCCAAATGTCTACCTGCAGCCTGGACGTCTCCCCTCAACTTCAGACTCATCTATCTAGCTGCCTGATCAACGTCTTCAACTAAAAATGGCTACAAGAGTCCTCAGTTTCTGTTCTCTATAATGACCCTCCTCTTCCTGCAGGTCTCCCACTCACCTACTAACTACTGCGCCTCCCAACTGCTCAGGCCAAACACCCTGAGTCAACCCTAACTGCTCCTTATCTGTTGTGTACACACCCACACGTGATCCACCTTCAAAACACTTGGGCTCTAACTTAAACTATACCAAGTATCTGACTCCTCCTCACCAGGGCCACTGCTCTCTCCCCTGTGGATAATTACACTGGCTTCTTAAGTGGTGTCCCCACTTCCCTTTTGCTCCCCGGCAGTCTATCCTCAACACAGCAGCCAGGAAATGATGTCAGAGGATACCAAAATCCAATGCTGCTTTACGGCTTCTCTCAGAGTAAAAGCAAAAATGCTCATAATTGCTTCCCAGGCTTTGCATGAGCTAAAACTTCACCCGGTTCTCTGAACTCGTCCCTTATCGCTCTTCTCGTTTTCTTCTTCTCAAGTCACACAGGCTCTTTGCTGTTTCTCCAGCACATCGAGCACGCTCTGAGTCAAGGTTTTTGTATTGCGTTCCCTCTGTTGGAAAGCTTTTCCTCAGACGTACACTTGGCTAGCTCTCGCATTCCCTCTCTTATGAGAGAGGCCTCCCCTGGCCACCCTATATTATCTCCCCATTCACCCACCCTGCCCACACCACCTTTTCCCTTTGCCCTGCTTTATAATGATCTTCTATGGCAACTTTCACCATTTCACATTATGCATTCACTTGTTTGCTCATCAACTAAAAACTTTTACTAGAACGTACGTTCCATCAGGCCAGACAATGATGATTTTGTACTCCTCTGGGTCCCCAGCACCCAGGGCAGTGCCTGGTCCATAGTAGAATTTCGATAAATGTTTAGCTGCATGAAAGAATGGCCACAAAGTTCATCAGCTGCTTCTAGCATTGTGTTCCCATCCTACCAAACTGCCTTTCCCAATGACCCCACACTACCACATTCCAGAGACTCCATATGCCATTCCCTGTCACTGAAACACTCGCCCTGCCTCCGTGTCCATTGGATGGACAGCTTGAAATGTCTATGACATTTTACAAATGTCTCTGAAACCTGCTCTGCTTCTCCCAACCTCTTCTTTACTCCCAAAGCAGTTCATTACAAAACATCTCTATCTATGAAGTTAGGTTCATAAACCCATAACCCTACTCCATATGGAGTGCAGAGTTGACAAACATCTGCTCTGGGCCACAGCTTTGTTGGCATCAGTGAAAGTCCTTAAATTAGAAGTTTCTAAACATTGAAGGATCTAATTGAATTTTATTGCAATTATTTTACTTCCCTGTGTCCTTCACAAGACTGAATACAGGGACCGAGTCTTATTTACCCTGAAACTGGCAAAACCCGAGTGTAGAGATTAAATGGATACTCTCAAAAGAAAATAAATAACACTTACTGCGAGCTTATTAGCATCCTGCTGTTTTACATGGATTACCCCATTTAGGACTGAAAAACAACATGAGGTAGGAACTGTAAACTCCCTTTACATTGGTGGAACCCAAGGCTTAGATGGGTGAAACAATTCTGCCCAAGGTCACATGATGGCAATGGCAGAGCCTGAGACTGAACACTTTAACCTCAACTACCTGGCTCGTGATGTCGTCTTGTCCCAGAAGGGCTGCCAAGGAGACCAGGGAAGCTTCCCTAATCTAGTGACAGATCAGAATCACTTGAGATGCTTGAAAAATTGCAGTCTTTTCTTTCACCCCTAGAAATTCGGTTTTGGTAACTCTGGGATGAAGCCCAGAGCGCCTTAGTTTAATAGGTACCCCAGGTGATTTTGATGCAGCCAATTTACTGACCAGGTGCAGCAAACAGAAAACAGCACATTGAATGGGGGAGATTAGGAGGAATTTAATGAAGGGACGACTCATAAAGGTGCAGGCAGGGATGAGGAGGAGCAGAATACCAGCAGAGAGTTAATGTGTTTAGGCCGAAGGGAACGTGAGGGAGCAGCTGCCAGAAGGTCGCAGAGTTGCTGTAACAGAAGACAGCCTGGCAGGAGCCTGGACATATAGTTAAGACCAGAGGCAGTCATAAGCCAGAGAGCGAGAGAGCGTGGAGACAGGCCACAGACAGCCTTCCGAGGTCTGCGGCAAAGCAGAGGGAGAGGTGTGCTGATCTGGAGGGCTGCAAGGAAAACATTCTGCACACCTGCCATGTGAGAAGCAGTTTCCTATGGAAAGACACATCGATCCAGTAATTTTACAGGGCATATCAGACAAACCTGCTGATGACACCCAAATGTCCTTCCTCAAACGCATCCTTTACTCAGCTCCAAACCCACATCATCACCAGCCTGAAGACTTATGTATCCCACAGACATGACATGTCCACTACTCCCAACACATGGCACCTGCTCTTCCTCCTGCTTCGTTACTCAATGAAGAGCACCCCCTCTCACCCAGGCTCCTGGCCAGAGTCTAGGGATTCCTCTGTTGACTTTTTCCTCTCCCTCCCTTCTAATCATCATCATTGATCACAAATCCTTCTTCATTCTCCATACTTGACACCTCAGCTCCTTGCCCGTTTCTTCTTTCTCACTGCCACTGCAGTTGCCTGAGGCCATGTCATCTCTGCCTGAATCTTTGCAAGAGCCTCATAATTGGTCTTCCTGCTTCCAACTAGTCTCCTCAGAGCTGCCAAAGCATTCTCTTTTTTCCAAAATGCAAATCCGATCTTCTCCGAGGCTTAGCACCTTTCAGTAGCTCCCCACAGCATACAGGTAAACTGCAGAAGCAACTGGGAACACAGTGTGTTTCCTTATTTCGACTTCCAGGTCATTTTTGCTAATAGTGAGGAGAACTATTGATATGTATATATTTCCTAAGAGCAAGTCTTTGTTAATTTTAGTACTTTTATCAGTTGATCGTGCCTGTTCTAGGCACGCAATTTTATAATAAGCAAAGATGATATAATCGAATTATTTTTCTACTCTTTATACCAATTTTTACATCTCTTTCCTTGCTGCAATAAAATCTCTAAAACAATGCTTAATAATAATGGTGATAGTAGCCATTCCTGTTTACTTCATTTTAACAGAAATGATTTCAGTGTTTTGCCCCTTAGGACAATATTAGCCACTTTTGTTCTGTAAACAATTATTATATTCTGAAATTCCCATCTATCCTACTTGACCTTGATTTTTTTTTTTGATTAGGAATACCTGCTGAAGTTTAGAAAATGCCTTTTGAAGCATTTTAATGCAGCATTTGAAAAATTTTGTAGAATTGTATTGCATGGATAAATTTCCTGACAGTAAATATCTTTGCCTTCCTGCAAAAAGCCTTTATAGTCATAATATATTGTTAACTGACACGATGTAGGTTATTTAATATTTATAGTCATATGATATTGGTCTGTAGTTTTTGTTCCTTATCCTATTTTTCATCATTTTTGCCATTAAGGTTATGCGGTCTCTTTCTGTAGCTTGGAATAGTGTAGTAACAGTAAGATTAACTACCTGCTGATATGCAGACTTAGTTGTAGCACCTGGTTCTTGTAATTTTTACATGGTAGACCTTTAAGTTTCTAGCATCTCTCATGACAGTTTATGTAAATTTTATTTTCTGAATGAATATAATTTTTTAAATTTAAACTTAATTTTGAATTTATGTAAAGTAAAATTCACTCTTTTTGACATGTAGTTTACCAGGGCACAGTCATCTACCCATCACAACAGGCTCCCTCTGGCCAAAAAGGTGGGGCTGAGTGTTAGACACCCCACCATCCACAGCTCTGTGCATCTGGGGCTGCCTGCAGGCAAACAGGGGAGAGATGAGAGAAAAAATTATGGGGGTTCCTCTTCTCCTGTCACTCGTTGGACCTCAGGGGTCCCTTTTTCTGATCCTTTTGACTAGAGACCATTTTCTCTGAGGGTCTGCACCTCTGCTGAGGCCACCACATGGTGACGACACACAGAGGCCACCCTGGAATAAAGCTGAGAGAAAAAAAAAAAGGGAGAGATTCTTCCCATATTACCCAGTTTGCAGGGGGTTCCATGTCCTGGCCAATAACAGAGAGTTTCTCTTTTAACCTGTGGCCACTGAGGTGACTGGGGCTGCTGTGCTCAGGTTCCAGAAGGGGAGAGAAGGAAAAAACAGGAATCTCATCACTGTCCCAGTACTGTGGAGTCAGAACTTTTCCAAGTTCTGACTTCCCTCCCAGTCTACCTATATTGACTACTCTTCAGAGGCCCCAAGTCATGGCTTTTGGTATTCTGTCCAGAAAGTCCAGGTGTAGTCAGTGGGTGAAATAGGCTAGGTGGGCTTCTCCATTTTGGCTAGTATCAGAAATGACTTATAATGTGCATCTTACACATTTCCTTGGGGCTTTCAAATTTATTGTTGCAAGGGTTCATGCTGTATTCCCTAGTAAGTCTTTTAATTTGTTTTCTATCTGTGGTTTTCTCTTTCTTGTTCCTAATTATATACATTTTTTGCTATATATGAATTTCTCTTTTTTCAACTACAGTCAAAAAGAGGTTATCAATTTTACTGGTCTTTTCAAAGAACCAGATTTTGAACTCGTTTAACATTTTTACAAGTCAGCAATTCTCTATTTGAACAATTACAGCCCTTACCTTTAATACTTTTCTTTTTCTGCATGTTTTACTTTTATGTTCTTTTCCTAAATTCCTAAGATACATTTTAAGGTTCCTTTATTTCACTTTTTAAATATCGATGTTTAAGGCAACGCATTTCCCTTGAGTGCAGCTTTTTGGTATGTCTCATAGATTTTAGTAGAAATTTTTTTTCCTTTTAATTGCTTTTTAGATAGTTTTGACTTCTATTTTGCTCAAAGGATAATTTAGAAGAATTTTATTAACGTGTAAGACTTTTATGGTCATCACTTTAGCATTTTTTAAAAATTATTTTTAAATATTACAGTATAATTAGAAAATGTGACCTAAGAAAATTGGGGCTAAGAACATAATCAATTCTTGGAACTATTTCTGTATACATACAGAAATACGTATACTCTCCTCCTTCATAGAAAAGTTAAAAATATTCAATTTTGTTTATTATAATGCATCATTTGCCTGAGTGATCCCGAAAGATAGAGCAAGATCACGCACTAAAATTTTACTAATATCAAGTACCCTTTGCATTTTAATAGGTTTTGCTTTGTATTTTTCAGTCTCATTTGTGCATTTATGCTTATATATTCTTTTATATCGTGCCTATTATAATTAAGTAATGTCCTTATTTATCCTGTTCAGTGCTTTCAACCTAAAATTCCCGTAAGTTCAATATTAAAATTACGATCTCTATTTTTCTTGGTATCTATTTGCGTAGTCCTATAATTTAAATAACTATTCACCTCTTTGATTTAAGAGTGCTTCAATGTTGCTGGATTTTAACTTACTCTGTATAAAATAATAAGGGAATCTGTCATATTCATAATACTAACCAATATATTTAATTCCATTATTTATATCTTCCACTGTTTTCTATTTATTTTACATTTTTTTCTCTTTTCCTTGGCTCAAGTCACCTTTCACCGCTTCCCCCATTGGTGAGCTGATTAATCTCTAAGTTCCACTTTTCTTGAGACAATTAGAAAAAAATGAATATGGATTTAGTATTAGGTAACTTTAAGGTATTGTTACTAATTTTGTTATGTATAATGGTTTTGTAGCTATACATTAAAAAAAAAAAAAAGAAGCCTTTATCTGTTATAGAGACACACTGGAATATTTTCCACTGAAGTGATAGAGTGTCTTCGTTTATAATACCCAATGTCTGTGGACACTGGGAACAGTTGGTGGACTATGTGACACTAGATATTGGTTGAAACGGGGTGTTGGGTACCTGGGGGTCCATTTACCACTTTTTTACTGTTTTGTGTATATTTGAACATTTCATATTTTAAAAGTTAAGGGAACATCATATTTTATTTATACAAAGGCTTTTTATGTTGTCACTGATCCTCCTGCACATGCGGACCATTTTTTTGTGAGTGGCACTAGTGGTCTCTTCCTGAACTTCTACAGCATTAGTTCAGGAGTCAGTAAACTGCTTCTGTAAAGGACCAGATAGTATATAGTTCAGGCTTTGTGGGCCAAGAGGCAAAACTGAGAATACTATGTAGTTACACATACAGCAAGAGAGAAAAATCAATTTCCATAAATTCTTCATTGGCTAAATTCAACATATAATAGCAAAAGTTAAGTATAATGTTTGACATACAAGTCTAAGGTCTATTAATGAGAATAATAATTTTGGGGGGATATGGGTAACATTTTGCTTAATCAGGGTTAAATCTGAAATTTCTACCTATCAGCATGGTAGAAACGTGGCCCTATCCTCCCATAGAGCATTTCCCTGCTTTTCTGAAATACAGTGATCTTTCCTCCTGGGAACTCGCCAGAAGGTGTGGCCTGCGTCTTTCTTTTGTCACTTAAATACTGGGCTCGCAGTGTTGAACTTTTCATTTGGGAAGCCGATGAACAGCACGGGCTCCCAGGTAAGACTTTCTGGGTCTGAATTCCACCTGAATGACCCACTACCTCTACCTACCTACCTAACCAATCTAGAAGCTTCAGTTGCCTCTTCTACAAAATGACTATTAGTACCTCTGTCCCTGGGTTGTTGTAAAGATTAATCGAGCTGATAAATGCAGAGATTTAGAAGAATGTGTGACATATTGTAAAGCCCTTGATTGTGTTATTTTTCTTTCAATTTTTCTTCAGCCATTTAAAACTGTAAGATCATTCTTACCTTGAAAGTCATACAACAGTGGGTAGCTGGGCCGGGCTTGGTCCCTGGGTAGTACCCTGCAGGAGTTGCTATCTATTCTGTGTGTTCTGCAATTCTTCCTTTTTGCTGGCTTCTGGGTCCTTTGGGGTTATTTTCCTTTACCCAATCATGACTGTTCACCCCTGGGGCTCACGTCCCGCTGCTGAGCAGTATCTGGTAAGAGGCAGAAGGCACAGCCTGGGCCAGCAATGCCCAGGTTGGCAGCTGCCATTCCCAAATGTGGTGAATATTTCTACTGTTCACCAAAATACAGTTCCCTCTAACTCTGGCACAGAGAATTACACTGCCCCCAACTCCCAAAGTCACGTGTACCCATGGGACTTGTTCTGTCCAAAGAATATGAGGAAAAAATGACGCATTTTACTTCTGGGTGAAAACATTTAAAGTTCCCTCCCTCGTCTACAGTGACTACTGACTTTCCAGATGGTGGAGTCTCGATCAGCCTGGGCCCCTCACGCGCAGACCTCGGATCGTGGGCAACTGGCATGCCATATGAGAAAGAGAGAAACGTTTGCTGTATTTTTGTCACTGAGGATTGGGGAATTTTTGTTTCCACTGATTAAACCGAGCTATCAGGACTAATATAACATGGCAAGGAATTAAATTTCCTCCTTGGATGGAGATTAGGGTCCTCCCAGAGCCACTTTCGGGGCCATGAAGACATAAGTAAATAAGACAAGCCCTTGGTCCTGGGGTCCACAGCATTCTGCAGATCAAGCTCCCTGCAGGAAGCAGGGAGATCTGATATTCCCTGGCTCTCTCCACCACCACACTCCAGGCTTGGGTTGGCTACTGGCTCAGCTCTGGACTTCAGCAGATCCCCAGGTGCTCCTGTCTAACCCATAACTGCTCCGCTCAGGGCGGACAGAAGGCAATCAGGCTAGAATTAGGAAGGAAGGTACAGGGACCAGATTCCCAGGCAAATTTCAAGCTGGAGCTTACAAAGTTATATACTGGCTCCTGCCCCCTCTCTAGTATCATCTCTCTCAACTTTCCATTCATTTCATTCTGGGCTTTTGACATACAGTCTGCTAGGCATTTGCTGTCTTCGTTACTATAGAAATGCTGTTATCTTACTCCTTCGATTTGCTCACGTCCAGGCTCCTCCCACCAATTATTCTCAGTGTCATGTTGCTCCTATAAGTACTCCTATACTACTATATGCCCTCCACATGTGAATGTTTATGCTATGCTATCATCAACCAATTATTTTACGAGCCTGGACCTCTCATGGTGTCTAGCCCATGAATGAACGTACATCATCTCTGATCCCTTCAGAACGCTCGAATCTAGCCATGAAGACATAAGTAAATAAGACAAGCTGTAACAGACAGATATGAGGAAAGGAAGAAAGGACGTGCATGAAAGGATCGATCCGTTCCGCTTAGAGGTGGGGGAAGGAATAAAAAATGATCAGAAATATAGCTAACTAAAGAAAATTAACAACGTAATTGTACGTGTCCAACATGAAGCAATGCAGTAATGGTACAAGTTTGTGGTCATGCATAGGTGATAGGCATAAACATTACTGGGGTAGTTAAAGCAATCCGAATAGCTGCTAGAAGTATCTGTGAATCTGTCTTATCTTCACAGGTAGACTGGAAGGTCCTTGCAGCTAAGCTCTCCCCAGGACATATAGTAGGCACTAACTGAATGTTTCTTAATTCATACAATTCTTATCCATTCTAGCAAAGAATTAAAACGTGAAAAACACTAATGTGTATTAAGGATCTATTATGTGCCAAGCATTGTCCTAAGTGTTTTCCATTTAATACTTTACCTTTACATTATCATCATTAAAAAAAATAATTTATTACTTTATATTTCATAAGAAACAAAAGCTTCAACTAAATTAAATAATAAATACAATAATATGGGAAAGGATGACTATCATCCTTCATCCATACATCTAACCATTCCAAAAAGGCCACTACTGTCAAATCTGGTAGGATCTTTCCTGTTCTTTTTCCCAAATATTTA
>NW_006439568.1:7998851-8014906 GCF_000325575.1 Pteropus alecto | reverse complement strand
TATATATATATTATAAACATATATATATTTTGTATATATATACACACACATAAGTACCTTGTATATAAAGATTCTATGATTCATTATGATTTCATAATATTATTTGTGGGCCCACCTCATTTTTAAAAATATCTGCATAATATTCCACAGAAAGAATATACCATGATTGATTTGGCTACTCCTTATTTTTTTTCTTGCAAATGCTGTAAATTAACAAATAGTCTAACAAGTCACAAGGCTTTGTTTCTTCTGTTGGTTTGTTTTACACAGTGCTGAGATACATTAAAACATTAAGCATCACTAGTGTTATAGAGAAGGACTGAAACTCCTAATTTTCTAATAAAATATAGTTACCACTAGATTGCCAAAGGCTAGTTTCCTTCACATTTAATATTTATTACTTCTCAGTACTGTTGTTCAAACACAGATACATCCTGCCCCTATTGATCACCAAAATTTTACAGTTTTATCTTGCAAACGTAGCATATGTATCATTAAACAGTTGGTAAACATATAGAGATTGGGCACAAATAAGACCCATAAATACTGCTGTGCAATGTAGCTACCAATGAGTTGATAAGGCAGCTGTTATATTTGACAGCAAGAAGAAATAAGCTGGTTTCTGTGATTAAACAAAGACTGGGTTCTTTTCTTTAAGCTTCACAGGCTAGAGATTCTGAATGCTTTTTATTTGTAGCAGGTGACTAGATCAGTTTCCAAGAACATGGTAGTAGAGCTGTCTGATTTAGAAATTGAGCAAAATTCAAAATTGTATCATGCAGTCATCAAGTACTAAGAATGAAGAGGCTAGAAGCAACTATCCAAACACAAAAGGCTAAAGTGGCCTTTCTTCGAGGTGCTACTTCTACATGTACTTGAACGGTGTAAAGATACACCAAGAGGCTAATAGCTGTCAGTAGAACACACTGTCTACTTTTATCCAGGCTTTGATATGTGATCCTTTCCTAAGCACATAGTATTCTGCTTTCACACCAGCCATGTGTATTGCCACATACCAAGGTAGAGATTATTCCTTCTCGGTTGGCATTTAATAGACCAACCCTTGTGCCACTGCCATCAGTGAGTGCCATACAAAATTAACCTTTTCCGTGGGAGTAAATAAAGTTAAGGGCTAGCTGCTCTAATACAGTCCAAGATTTATTTAGGGGGAAGAAAATCAAAAGCAGTGATGTCATCAATTTCACAACTATTAAGATAAAGAAAAAGTTCGAGTGAACTCCACACTCAGTAAAATGTTCCTGACAGCCTAATCGTCCTACTCCTAGGAAGACTAACTGCCAGAGAACAATGACTTTGTAAGATACTGAACTCGGGACCCTTCCACACATTGTCTCCGAATCTCTGGATTAACCACGGCAGTCGTAAAAGCAAAGCCTCCTGCTCCAAAATCCACTGCTCCTGCCACATTGAGCTCAGTTTTGGCAAGTCTTCTAGAAAAAAAGTAGGAAGCCCACAGCTAAAATGGCAATAGTAGTAAATGTACTTACTGTTAATTACACTAAAACATGAGATGGCTGGAATGTATTCCGATTCTAGACTGATTTTTAAGACTTTTTCAAGGATTTTGGGGACAGGCATTCTGGCACAGCAAATTCTCCTGCGGTGTATGTGATAGACTAGCCAAGCCCCAAAGATAATTACAGCGAGGTGCTCGAGGAGGATAAATGAAGCCAAAACGGTCGCAGTGGCCACCAGGGGAACTGTTAAGAAAACAAAGTCAATGAAGAATCACGTTCTTCAGGTTCTTGGAGAAGAACACAAGCGCTGTGAGAGAATGGTCAGCCTTCTGCAGAGGGAGCAGAGTGCAGGCAAGCACAAGCCCTGGGTCACTTCTAGCACGCTGGCTCCACTGTGATCACTGACAAAGGCTTCCTTCATCCGCCTGAGACATTTTTTCTTTCTTCCAGCGCTCCTGCTGGTCCCCTTCCCCACCCCTAGAGGGCCGCCTGGCTGCCACCACACCCAAGGGGCAATGGGGGGTGGGCAGCGGGATGGGAAGCAAGCTGCCTACTGGCTACCCCTTATCGATGGGCATTGGTTTGTTTTGAATTTTTCACTCTAATGGGCACAGCATAATTTAATTACTCTCCTACTGATAAAAGTTGTTACTAATTTTCTCTCTATAACAAAATATTCTGAAATAAGAATCCTTGTACATGCATTATTGTGTACAATCGAAGATACTTGATAAATTCGTAGAAGTGAAATTGCTGGGTCGAAGGGTATATATATTTTGTATCTTGAAATTAATGCCAACGTAACTTAAACAGAAGCTTTGGGAAAGAATATTTCCATTAATAGCTTATGAAAGTGCTCACTGTTCCACATTACTGGCTTTCTAATTTTTCTAATTCTATGCAAAAGAATCTCATTTTTTTTAAAAATGATTTTTTTTTTGATTAATGGAGTTTTTCTGTAAGTTTACAGTCATGTAAAAATTTCTTCTCTGAATTGTTTATGCCTTCAGCCAATCTATCTGATAACTTTTTTTACTGATTTGTTGTGGCTATTTGTTTTACTAAGCATGTTAATGGATATTAATTCAATGACTACTACATATGTCACAAATATCTTCTCCCACGCAGTTACTTATGTTTAAGTGTGTTCATAGTGACTCTGTATCTAGAAGTATTTAATTTTGTGATGCTTATGAAAGCCTTTCTCCTATATTGCCTTCTGAAACTTTTAAAGTTTTGTTTTCATACTATTAGCTCTTTAACCCATCTGGGATATATTTTTCTGTATGATACAAAGTGAGGCATCTACTTCTGTTTTCTTTCTTTCTCCTGAGATATCATTATCTTGATTTTGCAAAGGACAAAACTAAAACTCAGAAAGGTTAAGGAACCTGACTGATAGTTCAGAGTTAGCAAGAATGTTACCTGTTTGGCCCTTTCGGCCGAACCAAGCCACATCCCACAGGAGCAATGCGTGATATTTTCCACATTAAAACATTATTCCTTACGCTCAGTACAAATAAGCCTAAAAATGTCACTCACGTCTGTTGCACTGCTTTGGCAGAGAGAGGCACCCTGGCATTGCTGACCATATGTAGATATACCTGCCAAGATCTGCTTTGCATTTGCTCAGAGATGGAATCACGGAGTCCAGGAATAGAATCCCATTATTATTCAGCACCAACCAGCTGCTATCATGGAAATGAGGGTGCCTCAAATTGATACTTTCTCAAAAGACAATTCTATGTTCTCTTAGCTGACACGGAACCAAGTGATAATAACCATGGAAGAAGGGTAGAACTGACATCCTACCCAAGACCAGGAGGCTAAACTATCCTGACTCCAGCTACAGCAACCAACTCCCACAAATCTTGTCCTTCTGTGAGCTATGGGGAGAGTTGGCTTTAGCACTTTTTATCTCATCTGTCTAACGAGGCCCATAGTGATACCCCTGGGATTATCTTCTCAGTTGATAATGAATTTCTTTGCGTCTGGGATGCTCCCCACACCACCCAATCCAGAGCCACGGGATCCTGGTGAAGATACTGCTGGCTACCATGTTTGTGTCACAGGTAATTTACCAGGGGTGGACTGCTAACTCATACTGGGCCAATCAAATTCTCGCTCTACCAGAATTTAGAGCTGAAAACAGGGAATCAAGTCAGCCTCACCAAATGGCTGAAACCAGATGGCAGGAACTCAGGAGCTGTGGGTGGCCATGTGCTGCCACATGGACGGGGAAGCAAAGACATTAGCTTTAGGGAAAAGATGAATGATGTGTTGAACAGAGAAGCAGAGATAAGAGCTGCAGGGAGAAAACTATCTGGGTTTTTAAGGACACTCTGGGATCATTCATTCATTCATTCAACAAATATTTACTGAGCACCTAATATGTGACAGATATTTAGATAACTTCTAGTCTTTAGATAACTGAAGACTAGAAGAATACTTTGTCATTACAATAAATTCGCAATTTTGCTTAAGCTAATGACAAGGGTTTCTATTTTTCTTGTAACCAGGGACCTATAATAAAGGCCCACAAACGCAAGAATCCTCTATCTGTGGAATGTTTTATACTCTCAACTGTTCCAGATACTGCCTCCATTTATTATGCACTCAACCTGTGTACCTTGTATCAAGAGTGGTTTTATAAGCCTCTTCCATCACCCTAGGGTGACTACGAGTTCTTCCAGGGTAGCGGTTCTCAAGTACCATGACACGGTCCCCAGTGTGCTGTGATCAGTGATGAGGTATATCATTAGTAATTTTTAAATTATAATGAAGTGCTAAAGTTGGCTAGTGCTTTACGACTGTGCTCCCCAACCGTTCCCCTGAGCAGATTCAAGGTCATCAGTAATAATGTCATCCTCACTTGCATTCCCATATGCTTTCTTGGTAGAAGGGGAACTTCATATAGCCAGCGTGCAGGAAACTGTGCATAATCCTGGGTGTCTACATAAGGCTATGTTAGTTATGTGAAAACCATCCCCACTATGTGTCAAGGTAGATGGAAGTTAAGAACCACAGAAACTGTGTCTTTCGCAGAATTGTACACATATCATAGGGGCTCAATGAACTGCTGTTGTTGCTACTGCAGCAGCTGCTTTCTGCTCCTTAAGCCTGCACCACTGCGACTGGCCACATAGTGAGTGTCCACGTGTACTCTAGCCTTGGCCCTTGAAAAAATTTATCTCACGTTAGAACATAAGCAAAGGTTGAGTAAAGTCAAATACTGAGGACAAACAATGGTAGACAATGTATGTAACATGTGCCTTTTTGGTTACATCCCTTTCTCATGGGAAATACCTCTCCTTCAGGCCATAGGATGCTGGTAGGATGGTGATTGGTCTAGGGTGGGCATGTGACTGGAGTGAGCCAGTCAGGAACCTTTTTCAGAAGTTGAAATGACAGAACAAGTCTCAAACTTCAACTAACAGAATGCTGTAAGCCTAGAGGTAGAAGGACCTGTCTTTCCCAGAGGATGAAGCCAATCTAGAAAAACTACCCACAGTGATATGTTAGGTGCTACATGTGTGTTATATCATTAAATCTTTATGATTCAGGGACATAGATAGCTATTAAGCCCATTTTTATGATAAGAAAACTAGGCCTTCAAGTTTAAGTCACTGTCCAAAGTCAAATAATCAACAAAGAGAAGAGCAGAAATTTCAATCTGTCTCTCTGACTTGTGCCCCAAGAAGGTATAGAATGTTTTACGGGAGTCTTCCATCAACCACGGGGGATATGTTCTAACCCCCAGTGGATGCTGGAAACCTCAGATAGCACCAAACCTTATACATATTTTTCCTATCCATCCATACCTTTTCACTTAAAGGAAGCACTTTATGGCTTCTATTTGGCATACTTGAATTGCCAGTGTCACTACTCTTGTACTTTGAGGCCATTATTAAGTAAAATAAGGGTTACCTGAATGCAAGCACTGCAATACTGTGACAGTCGATCTGATAACCAAGATGGCTACTAAGTGACTAACAGGCGGGAAATGGTTACAGTGTGGAGATGCTGGACCGAGGGATGACACCCTTCTCGATGGGATGATGCAAGATTTCATCACGCTACTTAGAACAGCATGTAATTTAAAACTTATGAATTATTTCTGAAATTTTCCATTTAATATTTTTTGGACTGTGGTTGACCAAGGGTAACTAAAACCATGGAAAACAAAACCACAAATAAGAGGGATTACTGTACGTGAATTTGTAGCCAATCTGAAAATGCCCATCCATGAGACATCCCCAAGTCTTTAGGCATCAGCTGACTTACACTGCAGTGTTTTTAAGCTTGGAGTCAAGGGAATTTCATGTGTAAAGAACCAGATAATAAGTACTTTAGGCTTTGCAGGCCACACATTCTCTGTCGAAGCTACTCAAATCTGCCATCGTATTGTGAAAGCTATGATAATATGTAAATGAATGCATGTGGCTGTGTTCCAATAAAACTTTACTTACAAAATAGTCAGCAGGAGAAGGCAGAATTTAGCCTGTGGACAATCGTTTGCTGTTCTAAGCTATGACTCACCATGCAACTAGATTCAAAATTCCTTTTAGACAAATTCCATGTTAAATACTTTTCTATTGTTTTATGATTTATCCATGGCTAAACGTGTACACGCACACTTATTTCAGCAACAAACACACACAATGTACACTAATTGATCAAACTGATAAATGTGTTAACTCAATGATGTTGAGTGTTTTGATTCTTGAAGATGAGTGCTTCAAATATCTTATTAGCAATAAACTAAAAAATGTTAAGATGAGCAGACAATACTAGAAGGTAGGCATATGTTCTACGAAAAGAAGCAGTCTATTTTATTCCATGCATGAATGAAAGAACTATTAAGCCAATAAGAAACAGGATACCCTGGATGCATGAAGAATAAATGTTAGGTACTTCCCGACAATAGCAAGGTAAGAAAATGCTATACCAAAAAGATACTCTTTCTTTGACAGGTGTAAATATGATTAGAGCATCTCATTCTCAGTGGGAAAATAGGTACATCTCTATTAATTTCCCAACAGTATTAGTTTTTAAAATTAAATTGCTTTATAAATAATTGTTTTAGATATAAATGAAAATGTCCATGAGATGAGAATATTTGCCACAAAGATTACTTAAAATATTATACTAATGAAAGAATATAATCTTAGACCTTTTAAAGTCTGATTTCTAAGGGAATTTGGTTCTAAGGGCATTTAGAAAAGGCAGTGGCACTCTGATTTCAACTTTCAACATCACCATATAGGAATATGAGGAGTTGTCCCAGATCTTCCAGAATTAGGAAACCAGGGACTAAGGCAATTTTATGACAATCACTTTTATGAGGTTACTTAAAACTAGACCCAAGTGAAAGGTAACATCGGAGCCCACACATTTCAGTAATGATAGGTTGCCTGTACATACCACGTAACAGAATGCATTTTATTTCTATTATGAGGAATAATTTGCCCTTGAGGGACAAAGTCACTTTGTGTGTAACACATAAAACAGAACCATGGACTTCCCGAGGTTGTCTATATTTTCCTTGCTGCCTACACCCTCCTTTGCATCCACAATTGTCCCTAGTCTAAACCTAAATACTCAGGTATCTTTGCACGAGATTAGGGGAAAAGAAGCCAAAGTAAGACAGAAAAAAAAAAAAAAAGAAGAAGAAGTGAAAGAGGGAGAGATGGGGGGAAAGGAGAAAAAGAAAAAAGGCAGGTGACTTAATGTGGAGCATGGCGACTCTAGTTCAAAGATGAGTAAATCCTGGGGACCTAATGCACAGCTTGGTAACACTGTACTGTATACCTGAATGTTGCTAAGAGTAAATCTTAAGTGTTCTCACCATAAAAAAGAAACAATACTGATGTGATGTGATGAAGGTGTTAACCTAAGGTGAAAACCATTTTGCAATACGTAAGTGTATCAAATCAACACCTTGTACAACTTAAAACACAATGTTATATGTCACTTACATCTCATTAAAGCTGAGAGAAAATACTGTATGGTACACTAGAGAGTTGCTACGAGAATAGATCTTAAGTGTTCTCACTACATACGCACACACAAAAGGTAACATAGAAGTGATGGATGCGTTAACTAACCTTAGTGTGGTAATCACTTCACAATATAGACCTATATCAAATCATCACATTGTACATCTTAAACTTATAGTCTTATATGTCAATTGTATGTCAACAAAGCTGGAAATAAATAAAATGTAAAAATTTCTTTTTTTTTAAAATGGGAGGGCAAGTGAAAAAAGGAAAAGGGAGAAAAAGAGAAGAATTAAACAGTCTATGAAAAAAAAAAAAGAGAGCTACCCTATAGTCCTAGACAAAAAAAGGAAAATGCTAGGAGACCCCTGAACGGTCCACCTCATGTCCAGCATCCTGTGGGTTTGATGCTTGGCCCACGCTTCACGCTGGACATTTTCCAGAGTCCATGCAATCAGTACCAAGCTCACCTTTTAACTCTCATGATTCCAACTACACCTTTATGTGTACAGCTCCCGAATCTCTTATCTCCATCACTGATCCATCTCCTGATCTCTCATGCCGAGTCTCTAACTGTCCACTGTCTATCTCCCTTTGGAACAGCTACCTTCATTTCAAACCCTAACATGATCAAACGCTCACCTTTTCCTTCAGCCAGCTTCCCTTTACCACTCTTATTTCAGTTCACGGTGGAAACCTCGAGGATCTCGACTTCCCATCTGTCAGTGATACTCTTCCATCATAACGTATTTTAGCATCTCTTCCTTCCTTTCCACCCCTTCGGGTAACATCTGAAATGTCAGGCACTCAATTTCTAGAAGTTTCGTATTCATCTTTCACCACTTTAACTCCTGCGTTTCCTCATTCCGAACCAGTGGGGCTTAATATTTCTTGCCAAAATGTAATTGTTACTCCGCCAGTCTCCTGTGCAGAAAAATCCTTTGTGGCCCCCTCTCAAAGTCTAAGCTCCTGTCTGGTGTTTTAGGTCTTTCGCCATTTGTTCCCAACCTACCTTTCCTATATCCCCAAGACTGAAACCCTCCGCGACCATCGGCTCTTCTCCAAATGGCAATGCTCATTCCTACCTGTCCCAAGTCACATACCCCTATTTAATCATCTGTTACATGCTACACACGTGGGGGTCATAGTTCACTTTCATGATTACACTACAATATTTTAGGTGAAAGGTATTATTAGCTCCACAAAGTTTAGAGGTATGTTTAATCAGAGACAGATTAGTTCTAAAGATGGGAAGAGCTAAGAGAAGCAAAGAAACCAAAAGGAATCGCTTCTCTTTGAGCCCTTGGTGAAGGGGAGCAGCCTTCCACAAAAACCTTCAGAAAATGTGCTGAATGATCAAAGGGCATATTGTAGGGCCAAAAGAAGCAGTAGCTTGGGAGTGGGGGAGAGCTCACAAGAGGTGTCTGTCTCTAGGGGTTTGGGGTAAGGGTCACACCTGTAACCAAGAACAGGCACATCGGAAGGGCTCCCTATAGTTTAGGTGTTTGAAGCACATGATATTTAGGTTGGTCAGCTAAAAGTCAAAGTGGATTGAGTCACTGTAGGGATTTCACCCCAGACCACATGACTTAAAAATATCAAATTGAAGTTAAAGTACTTAATATACATTATAGGGTACCAAAGGGACAAACAACAGGTCAGACATCCAAGAACCAGGCAAGCAGAGGAATTTGGCTTCCTCCCTCCTCCCCAATCCTTCTTCACTCCACTGCTTTCCCTCAACTTTGTTACGCATTATATTCACTTACTAACTTTGAAACATTTAAAGAGAAAGAATGCAAAAAGAAGTTCGATATCTTGTGAACGTGCTTTGTGGCGGGCACGGTGCTAGGTGGTTTCATATGTAAAAAAGAGAAGGAAGGAAGACAGGAAGTAGAAAAAGGCAGAGTAGTGATTGAAAGGAGAATGTAAGCCAACAGCAGGTGCAAGAGGGTACTGACTGTCAGGCTGGTTTGTGCTAGCTGCAACAGAACCCCCCAGCGCATCGGAAAAAATGCAGGTCATATAAAGCAGTCGGGCTGAGATGAGGCCCAAAACTACACATATACACATACATACACATGTACATTATTTATACACACACACATTTGTGTGTATGTGCATGTGTGTATATACATGAAAATACATTTTTAATAAGCAGCCCAGGGAATTCTGAATACCACACAGGTATTGTATCCACCCTTAATTAGGTTACCTGATACTCTCTAGATCCCATATTCTCTGTCCTTCATAAGGGATGGAGAGAGCTACCATACTTGTATAAATCTTGATGTCCCCAAGATGTGCCATTATTTTATAGATCACTAAGAAAGAAAACACACTGCCAATCAAACCATAATGTGCAAACAATTGTAAGATGCCTCTCGATTTCAGAAATGTTAAAAGGTTTTAAAAATGTCCATCTTAGAAGTGATGAAATACAGTTAACATGTTTAACACCCATCACGGTCAGGGTTAATTTGTGGTCAAATATGCCTAACGACTGAGAGCAGTTCCTCCGAGTTACACAGCTACTAAGAGGCTGAGCGAAGACTGCTCCCGACGCCAAAGCCGGAGCCTCCAGCACGCCGTGTCCAGCCTCGGCGGAGAACTGTCCTCCTTCGCCTCACCGAGCTCACGCGAGCAGTGCGGGTGCAGGCCTGGAACTCCACTTCTGCTGTAAATCTCTCCACGAAATACATGGAAAACATTTAAAACCAGACCTGGCACAAAGCAAGCTCTTGACAAATGCCATCGTCCCTCCTCCACACGGCTTGCAGTGAGAGAACTGAGAAGTACCGGCTACCACGTGGGATGAGAGGGGAAGCACAGGGTGCGGCTGTTGGGGGACATGCCGAGGGGGCTCGCCCATGCCTCTGGTGGTCAGAAAGGCTCCTGGACTAAGAAACACCGAAGATGAGACTGATCGTGACAAGTAGTGTTCACTAGGGAAGCGAGGGGTCGAGTGGGAGTCTTCTGTGAACCCCAGCCCCGAGGGAAGGGCGAGTCCTGTAGTCCTCCGCTCTCAAACAGAACAACACGGCGCCAAACAGCTCTTCCCCACGGCCCACACCCACCGCGTCCACAGGATTCGCACCAGCCCCCGGTGTCACATCAGCCCCCGGCAGGCCCTCTAGGAGGGAAGGCAAACCTACGTCAGGCGGCTGTCACAGGAACAGATGAACAGATCTGCTTGCAGGGCTGATCCAATGGAGCAGCAATAAATTAACCCTGCAAAATACTTCCAATTTAAATGTATAATCTCTCTTATTCCTACAAAGGGCTTTTTTTCTTTTAAAGAAGGCAAATGAAATTACAATGTTGAACTGGTAAGCCTCTCTGCACCCCCACCTCAACCTCTCCATTTGGGCAGCTCAACTTGTAACCCACTGGGAAATGACTTTATTAGCCAAGGTGATGATGTCATCCTCGGCAGATCTGCAGTATGGGGTGGGACAGAAGGCAGGCATTACACAGACTCAGTGGGAACCCAGCCCAGCAAGCTCTTGGCGCCTGGAACGGAACAGAAGGCCACATCGGTTTGCTTTACAGTAGGCTCCCAGCAAACACAAAACCAAACTCAGGCATGTAATTAGGGATACAAAGTTTTCCCTCACCCAAAAATCACTGAAAATCATTTTTCCTTCTCTTTCCTTTTAAATGACAAAAGTCATATTGAAAAAGAATTTTATAGGATATGCAGGCTTTTACTGGAGGCTCATTCAGAACAAATAGCAGTCCGAAGGTGCGCAACAGGGAAACACAGAGGTGGCAAATATTACAGAATCTAATCCGTGAATATGGAAATATTAGCTCAAGTTTGCCGCTTGGAACTGGGGAGAGAGCTGGAAAACATCTTCTACAGGTACTTCCTAGGAAAGGAGACACTCTCAGCAGACTCTGGGGTGTTTCTGATACACAGACATCTAGATACACATCAGAAATACCCCAGAGTCCGCTGAAAGCCTCTGGACATCCTACCCCGTCCCTGTACCTAGAATGCACACCCCCGATTTGTCTGCCAGGTCAAAAATGACTTCAGTGAGGCTTTTCCTGGTGTCCCCAATGCACAGTTAGTCTCTCTTCTTCGTGTTAAACTAAAACTGGTCCCTAGTACACACTTCTATTACTGCACATATGATACTGGGTTATAATTAATCATTTATACTTCTGATGTCCCCACTAAACTACTAAGGGCCAAAGCCACATCCCTTTCACCCCAGGATCCCTGCACCTGGCACTGTACTCAGTCAGCTGCACTCAATACAGGTTGAGCAAAATGTTAAATGAGCAACTATCCACGCTGCCCTCCAAGAGAACTGAAGCCTCTATGGATCTCTGAAAAAGCAGCGTTTGAGCACATCGAATTCGATTCGTAGGTTATACTGTATATATCCCAAGTTTTGTACATTTCTAATATTTTTTCATATCAGTCTAAAACATGTTTTCTTAATGTTTTCCTTTAAAATTATTCCCTATGTTAGTTTTCACCTTGCCTAAGCAACAGTAACCAGGAAGCCATCGTTTTATGTGCTAATTACATTTTGTCCAAATACGCAAATATTGTTAAATAAACATTGTTCGTGCATGTACATCCTCCAATCTTCCAGCATACAGTGGTACACGTACCCCATTTTAAAAAATCATGGATTAATAAAATATTCAAGCTGAAAACATCATTAGAGAGAAACAGATAAGGAAACTGAGGCTCAGGAGGAATCTATTTCTTCTCAATTGATGAAATTAGTAAGTGGCAGAGAATAGACAAACTTTAAAACTTACAGCTCCCATTTTAATGTTTTTTTGTTTTTTTGTTTTTTTTCTCTGACAAAGGGGACAAATATGAGAAAGAAATAAAAGCTTTCAAACATCCAAAACATTATCACAAATATTTTCAAGATACTTTAAAACGTACCCTTTTATTAAAAAGACTGAAAGAATATAAAACAAGCTCTGCTGGGGTAATAGCTATATTATTCTACCTCCTTCTTAGTTTCCTAATAACATACAAGGTGGTCCCAAATTTTTGTAATGAAAAAATAAATAAGTACACCATATGGGATGGTTAATTTTATGTGTCAGCTCAGCTAGGCTATGGTGCCCAGTTGTTTGGTTAAATGTTAGTGTAGCTACTATGAAAATATTTCTAACATTTATGTGTCAACTTGACTGAGCCATGAGTGCCCATGTATTTAGTCAAATGTTATTCCAGATGTTTCCGAGGTGTTTTTCAATTAGATTAACATTTAAATCAGTAGAGTAAGGCACATTGCCCTCCCTAATGTGGGCGGGCCTCATTCAATCAGTGGAAGGCCTGAATAGAACAAAATAGCTGACCCTCTCAGGAATAAGAAAGAACCTTTTCCATCTGACTGCTCTGAGTGAGCACACCAGTCTTTCTCTGCTTTGGACTCAAACTGAAACATCGGCTCTTACTGGGTGTCGAGCCTGACAGCTTTTGGACTGAAACTATACTATCAGCTCTCCTGTGTCTCTAGCTTGCCGCCTGCAGATTCTGAGACTTCTCAGCCTCCATAATTGTGTGAGCCAATTCTTTATTGGCTCATCTTACCAGTTCTGTTTCTTTAGAGAACCCTGACTAATACACCCTCCATTATGTAGGTAGGCATCACCCAATCAGTTGAAGACCCCAAGAGCAAAGAAAGAGATTTCCCAAGAAAGAACAAACTCTGCCTCAAATCTGCATAGAAACTCTGCCTGAGTTTCCAACTTGCTGCCTACTGTCTTCCCTGTGGATTTTGAATTTGCCAGCCACCATAATAGCATGAACCATTTCTTCAACCAATTAGTCTCTAGATAGATACATAGATAAATACACAGAGATAAATCTGTATCTATTTATCCTATTGGTTCTGTTTCTCTGGAGAACTCTAATATACACCGCATTTTTCCATGGTTGTGCATTTGCAGGAGGTGGGGGGTGGGGTTCATACATAACGATGACCTATCAGCAATTTGGGGAGAAATGATCAGTAATTCAACAACTACAAAAGAGCTAACATTCATCTGTTGTTTGTTAACACAGAAAATGTGAGAATAAAACAAAACAAGCAACACACAGAGTAGTCCACAAATCAATTAATTAGAAATGAGTTTCCATCACGACTTTCTCCGGGCGCATACTGAAAAATTCCTTTCCTGACACAGTTTATCTTTATACTTGATTTACATTCTTCGTTTTATTTAAATCACCAACTAAACAACTAAGACACTCTTACTCAAGTTCCAGTTTGTTTATGGTGTCTTTTCCTCTTTTTGAGTGGGTGTCAGAAAAAAAAAAAATACACCAAATTCATCTCCCTAAAACAGCAGTATTCCTGCTCTTCATTCCCCCACCTCCAATGATGCCAGCTGGATTCCTTCTAGTGCAACACTTTGTATTATTGATATACGACAAACCTGTCTTCTTGCACACTCTCACGATGACACGAGATATAAAGCTTCTTCAATAAATCAAACAAGTTGAATGAATTCTACAGCCCATGTTAACAACCAAATCAATATTCAAAATTATTAATATCATAAAATTTAAATAATAGGTCTCTTCTACTCTGCAAAGCATGTTGTAAATTTCTCATATCCACTAAATAACTTGGAGTGCCAAAGAAGGGCAGACCAGCTCCTGGCTCTGTTAATGTGTTTATCATTACATTTGCTGAACAGAGAAATAAACCATGAGAAAATGTTTATTATACAGTAGGCAGCGCAACCACAATCAATGAAGCCTCTTCCTCACTGCAACATGAAACTGGGTGATGTGTATGACTGGATCTTTAAGTATTATGTCAACTCACTACTTAGTAAAGTGATTTTTAAAACGAATTATTTGGCACAATTACCTATCCCTGGTATTTGGTGATTTCCACCACAAATGAACACCCCACCCCAATCATTTGTGATGTTCTACTAAACTGGCTTAGAAAAAAAAGAAGAGAAAGAAAAAATCGCATCCTGAGAACTGGAAACTAGAAAATGTCAGGGTAAAATAATTACGAACGAAGCACTCAGCAAACGGTACAGAATTAAGGTTTGGAGTCCTCGTCTGCCCCATCTGTATTCTCATCTTTAAAGCAGGGAGAACAAAAAAATCTACCTACCACTCACTTTATGGGAAATGTTAGAGACTTAAATATAAAATGAGCTCCATTTAGGGTATGATTTTTTTAGTATAGTCTCAAAGATCCAATGTATATCGCTTTACATTCTAGAGCTGAAAATATCACCCCCACACCTCCAACACGGTCTTCTGGAATTGCTGATAGAGGCTCCACGAACAGAAGAGAATTTCTGAATGCCATCTGGCATTCTTGAGGACTCGGGTGACAGAAATGACCAAAACTCCCTAGTAAGTATCATTCTTGAGTAAATATTTAGACCTCCCAATGACCTACCTTTGTCAACTAGTGAATGATATGTATACATAAGTCCCTTTGGCTATCAACAAAGAATAATTTTTAGACTCTAAAATTATTTGAATTGCAACTGTCGATAATTTGTTAATGTTTTCAGAGCCCAGTAAGTGTAATAGCTAGAGACGACAAAGACATAGTCCGTCCTCTAGAAACAATCTAGTGACAGAAAAAGAGATGGTAACTGTGATCACTAAGACACAAGCTATATAATAGAGGAACCAGAAAAATGCTCAGGAATGCTTAGAAAGACTAATTTTGACTGGAGTTGATCAGAGCAGCTTCAGGGAGAACGGGAGCGTCTGAAATGAGTATTGAAAGATGAGCAGCATACTACGGTAGGCAAGAAAGAGCACTATAGCCCAAGGATACATCTTGACCAAAACTACAGAGTATCTTGATGCATAACCTGAGTCTTAGTAGTATATAGACTTTTTTTGCATAGCTAGTATGAAATATGTGTCCCTGTGGTTTCACTCAGATTTATCAAATCTTGAAATTGTCTAATTGTTCTTCAGATCTCTTAAAAACAGAAACGAAAAATTGCAAATGCGGAGCACCTGTGTAAAACCTGTTCTCCCTTGTTTCCTACAAGTAAACCCCATCTCTAGAATATTCGAATACAACTGTTTACAAACTCCAGCATGTTCCTATATGTCTATTTATATATGTACCCATAAATGATATTTTTTTTTACATTTTTAACTTAAATGTTTTCATGCTGCAATATCATATAGTCTTCTGTAATTTGATTGTCACTCACCTTTATGAGGCCCGCCCATTTTGAGTCAGATAACTCTAGTTCAATTATTTTAACAAATGTTTAGTATTCCTTGTATAAACACAATGCAATTCATTAATCCGGTCCTCTACCCATGGGCATTTAGACTGTTTCTGATTTTTTTGTATTATAAACAATCCTATAATTAAAATTTTGGTAAAAGTCTTCTTTCACAAACCAGAGTTTCTCTATGAAAGAATGTATGCAAGCTCTACTAGGTTGTAGTATGGGCATCTTTAATTTTGTCACCTGTAGGTTACTAGCTTGTACGTACAAATAAAATGTGTACTCTTTAATTGTTAGCTCAAGGTTTTAATGTTGTCTACTGGTTCAAGATTCTTTACTGTGTTGTTCATATTTTCTACAC
>NW_006439568.1:7985572-7998840 GCF_000325575.1 Pteropus alecto | reverse complement strand
GTCTACTTGGGGTCTCAATTACTAAAAGAAGGCAGTAAAGGCTTTCTTCTATGATTGTGGATTTGTCAACATCTCCATTCAATTTATTTATACTTTTTGAGGCTTTTTACTCAGTGCATGCAACTTTAGAATTGTTATACTTTACTAGTAAATTGTTCTTTCCATCATGCTATAGTGACAAGAATGACTCGTACACCACATACAATCTTTAGGGGATTGCTGTAAATAGCCTGTCCCATGTAGGTGACCTATAACCGTGAAGCTACACTAAGACAATAAAGATGTCTATTGGGTTTGATGGTAAAATACTGGCAAGTCACACTGCACATTGTTCAACCAGATTTGTCAGGAGTAGAGATGAAATCTCAATTGACATCTGACTCTACGTCTGACCAATGGAATCACATGATCATGTATCTTGCTAAAATTTGTGAAATTTGCAAAGGTAAAGTATTTCATCCACAGTCAATTAAGATAATTATCTCTTTCGACTCCCTCTGTCACACCTTCCTCATGTTAGGTAGTGGAGCATCCAGCAGACATTTTGGGAATCCAGCTAAGAAGAAGCTGAGGTGGAATCACTTTGTTTGGGTTTAATAGGACGTATTTATGTATTGAATAAGATGTGTTTATGTCTATATGGTATTGTATGGTTAACTTACTTCCATGCACAGTTATTACTAGATGTCTGTAGGAATGACTTCCAAAAATACATCTACAACGCTTCCACCCTTGTGGACTCATTCAGTCATGAGACAGTATTGTTTGGCACCAGAAGTTCACACGTAGTGAAGGAAACAAGCTTGACATGCAATGAAGCAGAAGCTAGTCACTGGAAAATTCTTTCAACATTCAGAGATGGAAAAACTAAAAGCTAAGAATCTAGTTCTCACAGACGCCAAGTCGAACAAGAACTATGGAACAGACCTGAAGATACGGCATATATGATTATAAACACACCTAATTTTTTTTCTTTTTATAGGAATCAGAGGAAATACAGTTTATCATATCATAACATAATTCCTGTTTTAGGGCTTAAACCTATAGCATTACTACAATCACTATTTTATATGACAGGTCACAAGATATGAATTCTAATATTGATAATACCAAAAAATCTTGATCAAACACAAAAAGATTGAATTATCTTTCTATTCTTGTTATGGAA
The DNA here is from genome assembly GCF_000325575.1 of Pteropus alecto. Lineage (NCBI taxonomy): Eukaryota > Metazoa > Chordata > Mammalia > Chiroptera > Pteropodidae > Pteropus > Pteropus alecto. Next base: position 7,997,672 of record NW_006439568.1, on the reverse strand, counting down.
AGTAATATAAAATCCATGAGCAAACAGGTAAAATTTAAAAGAGAAAGAGTATTACAGAGGGACGCCCATCAGTGGTTATTTTTCTGGACTTTGTGAGGCCTGCGACATCTGTTGGCTTTTTCGGATTTGTAATTTTTGTAACATTATTCTAAAATAGTACTCATGTTACACTAATTTTTGTATTGAAAGTATTGTAGCAAAAATTCCAAAATTATCGACGCATCAGACCCCATGAAACTTGCATCTACCTCAGAGACAGAAACAGAAACAGGTAGATTAAAGGTGAAATGATAAAACCACGTTTAATTAAGTGATGAATAGTGAGCTTTGGGGACAATATTAAGATAATTTAAACTTCTGACAATGCATAGCAAATAAATTATTTGGTAAGAACAAATTTTTAAGAAAAGCAAATGTCTGTATTTCGAGTTATATCTGCATTGTTCCTCTGTAGGGTTAACTTAAAAGAGGAATTCAAACCATTTATAAATATCTCACACTTTAACTCAGAGGTTAAAGCTGTTACCTTAAAACTGTCTTCTTTGATAAAAGAATTCAAATGTTAGATTACAACTCTCGACCTGACTTGAAGTAAAAGAAATGAATATATTAAAGTTTATGGTTCATGGGACTATCTGATCAATAAATTTTGTTCAGTCAGAAAGCTATAAAATATTAAAAATTCCTACTTTGTCTACAGATAACAGAAATTGATATTCAGTCATCAAGTGTGAAAGAAAACAACCTAGAAAAATAACATCAACCAAATAAGGTAGGTATGCAGCATTTCTAAGAAGAAATGCCTTCCTCGAGAATTACAAGATAGTTGAGAACTGGGCTTGACCATCACCTAATACGATGCACGTTAGTTTTTTTCCTCCTTGATTTCTGTGTCAAAGGTTTATACGTTGCTAAAGAAGGGAGGCAGCTCTTCCTCGGTCATGTTTCTTCATATGTGGCCCTTTGCCCTAACTGTAGTGGATCCAGATGGAACTGTCTACCAGACAGAAGAAAATGAAGGAGGTGGCCTCAGGAGAGAAGTTGGGCCTGGAGATAAGGATTTGGTGGTCATCTGTGTGGACACTGCCTGTGAAAGACCAGGAAAGGGTTCACGACCCACTTGGAAATCACTGATTTGGGGATTAAGGAAAAACAAGAGAGGAAATAAGGAAAAAGAGAGAGAGGCGGAAAGTCAGGTTATGCAAGTATTTTACAGACCAAGAGATGAGTGCATATCCCCACTCAAACAAAACAGGAATTGATGATCGGCCATGTAAAACACTGCAGAGAAGTGACAAGAATGAGCACTGAAGAAAGTGACACAAAGGTGGAAAAAGACAACCAATTGTTGACTTTAGAGACTATAGTTTTAGCAATATAGCCACAGATCCAATTGCGAGAGATTAGAGTAAGTGTAGATGATGTGATAACTCCAAGGAGTATATACAAATTATTCCTTGGAGATATTTAAGACTAAAAGTAAGGATTCAAAAAATTAGGGTGAGGGTCAAAGGAAAGATAGTTCTTTTGTTCCCTTTGATGCTGCCCTGTGACGTAACTGCAGTGGATCCAAGTGGAACCATCCGCCAGGCAGCTGAAAATGAAGGTGGCCTCAGGAGAGAAGTCTGCACAGACACCGCCAAGGAGGGAAGTGATAAGAAAGACCAAAAAGGGACTAGTGACAGTTTTTAAAATCACTCTATTTCAAGAATGAAGTTTAAAAATAAAAATTAAAAAGACTTGTAATTGTGGCTGTCTTAAAGATAGAAGACACACCTGTATATATGTTAAGTCAGTAACATTTTATAGGAAGAGCGCGCGCGCGCGCACACACACACACACACACACAACAACAACAACAACAACAAAGGGAGCCAGCCACTTCCAGAAAACACAAGAGAGGATGAGTTTAAAAGTGAGCAGACTTTCTTAAGTTTGGTGGTGGGTTCATCAGTGAACCAGTGTTATTTACTATCAGTCATACGTACATATTTTGTTATTATATATGTATCGATGATTATGTTTATTTTTGAAAAGAGTGAAAGTGAGTGGAAATCCATGCATGAGCCTGGAAATCATTTTTAACAGGAGCCAGAGTTGCAATTCCCTTGTCATTCCACTCTCAGCAGTGGCCATCACCATCCTCACCCCAGGCATAAAGCTAAAGGCCACTGCCTGCTCTGCCCTGAATGATGGCTTTATGAACTTATCCAGGAGGAAGGTGGAGAAACCCTTAAAATGCTGAAAATAACCCACGCGCAACTTGAATTCTATCGTATTTTTCTTCCCTGAATTGAAGAAAACCTAAGAAATAATCTATCGACAAAGACAGTTTCTTCTCCATTCTGGATGAAGTACTGAATAAAGTCCCAAGAAAGAAAAGCCAGGATGGAGTACGAAACAGACGGAGAGCAAAAAATCTGACTCCAACTTGCATCTCTAGCTTATTTCTGACGGCCTTCTGCAAGTCACTTCACTTCTTTGCCCATCGATTTTCTCTCCAGTAAAATGAGGTTAGATTAGATGGTTCCTGATGTAATCATTCCTCTCCCTCATGTTCTCTCTGAGTCTTCATCAAGGCGCACAAAACTTGTGCTTCCTGAGATAGCGGCAGCAAATCACAGCACTCATGGGGCCACCCTCAACAAAATGGTGGAGCTGGCTAGAAGCTTCCAGGACTCACAGAAGTGCACTACTCAGCACTGCTGTAAATAACGTCATTGTGCGAAAGCCCAGATGTTGCCGATAAATATTAGCCAAGTAAGTCCAAGGAGAGAAAGAGGTCACTCAAGGAGAAACTCTTGTGTCTCAGAAAGTCTATATGTAAATGGTCAGAGATGCAGCCCAGATTTGCATTCAGGAGGGCAAAAGAGGTCAGCTTCTATGAAACAGAATAATTGCTTAAGCAGATTAAATTACACATACACATACACACGCACATGCGAAACTAGAAAAATAACACTAATCTCTAAGTTTTTAGATCAGTTACAAGTGCTGAGCACTCAGTGACACACTCCAGAAAGAAAGCAAGAGTCACATGAAAGGAAATCGCCGCATTGAAATGAGCTAGAAACAGCAGCTAATCGCTGTCAATTATACACCAACAGAAAATGAGAGAGGAGGGAGATGCAAGCCCTGGAATGTCCTGACACCGAACAATCGCTAAAACCCAGGAGAAAAGCTTTGAAATTTTCAAAGAGTGATTTGATTTTAGTGTGGTAGTTCAGAGCAGAAAGAGCACTGATAGTCTCCATCTGTGAAAAAGAAAGTCACAAGCAATGCTGACTGCAGAGTAACAGTTCAGTAAACCCATCCTTGCCAGGGGTTGCACACGGCCTGAGGTTCAGCAAGATGCCTGCCTATAAATGGCTTAAGTTTTGAGCAAGCATTATTGCACCGTTTCCAGATGCCTGGATTAATCGCGTTAGGCAAGGCTTATACTGCAGTAACATTTCTGAACATCTTAAAAACGGAAAATCAAATCAGTAAAAAACAAAAACAAAAAACAAAAAAAGCAAAAACCCTCAAAGACGATGAAAGTTTATTTCTTACTTATACAAAGTCTGTGATCAGTCAGCTCCTGGGCAGCTGTCCTCCACGTGGTGACTCGGTAAAGTTCCTTTGACTTGGTGCATCGCCACCTGAAGAGCCGCCACACTCCCCAAAAGGAAAGAGAGAGCTGGAAGCCTGCACCACGTCTTCCGCTGCCCTAGCCTGCTGGTGCAGCACGCTGCTTTCTTACACAGGCCACTGTGTAGAACTAACCCTTCCGGGAGACTGGGAAGTGCGTTGTCCCAGGAGCCCAGGAGCAGAGGAGGTGGGTACTGCTGAACGCAAGTGGCATCTACCAAGACGGCACTGGTGAAAAGCACATCCACTCTCAAATCCCTACAGAAACGTAATAAGCCTTAATGCCTAAAAGCTGTGTCAGCTGCTCATCCACTTTTCTGACGGCCCACAAAATGCGCTGGCCTCTTTTTACTAGATGTATAAATCAGTTAGGAGCAGGCAGCCATGGCGGTGGCAGGGGGAGGGGCGGGGTGTCGAAAATTAGGCTGGAATGAAAAAGGTTAGGATGAACTATTTCTAGCTACGTGTTTTCACGCTGTGTCATTATCCTCCATACTGAACAGTCTATCCTGAGGCTTATTAAAGTCCAACGATGACAAGGCAAGGCTAGCAAGAATCATCAAAGGAGCAGAGGGATGGAGACCAAGGGACACCAGCTCCGAGGGGTTAAGAACGAGCGGAAAATCCCTCGGCTTCTACACACCTTGTCTCTCTCACACACACCCGAGTGACAGGTGTGACCTCTAATCCACATCTGTAGCTGAGACCTCCCCTGGAAACCTAGATTCACAAGTTTAATGGCCTACTTGACATCTCCCCTTGGACACAACTCAGAAACCATAAAGTCAACATGGTCATGAAACTTCTGACATCACCCCAAAGCTTCCCGCATTAACACCCTCCGTTGCCAGCTCTCTCCATCTCACTAAGAAACACCAACATCTGGTTAGCTGCTTACACCAGAAACACAGGAGTCATACCTTGATTCCTCCCTTTGCCTCATGGGTATTGCCTAATTGCATCTCACCAATTCTATCTTCAAAATAAAATTCAAATTTGCCCTCCTCTCTCATGTCTCTTCACTCCACTCCCGCCCAGAACATCATGATTTCTACGCTCCATAAACTCCACAGTCCCTTTCTAGTCTCCCATTCCTACTCTTGCCAGTTTCTAATCAACTCTGAGGAGCAGCTGGAGGCTTCTCTTCGTAGGTCCCTCCTGTATCTAAACCCCTTCATTACTTTTTCACTGCGCTAAGAATAAAATTCAGACAAAACCGCACACAATCTCTCCAATATCATGGAGAGCCATTTAGAACCTACCGCACTGGGCGTTCTCTCCCTGAGCGGTACACAGCCTTCGCTCCTGCAGGGTCTCTGCACAGGCTGACCCAGGTCCGTGAAGTCTTCTTGCTCCCATCTTTTGACACGCCTGCATTTTCAACATTTAGGTTTCATTTTATTTTCTATCTCAGCTTCTCAGACCTCAGAGAGTTTCCTTCCAAATACATTTTAGAATTTGCATCATAGAACACGTTTGCGATCTAGTTTCCACTTCTGTCTTACTCGATATAGTATCACCAGGGAAGGGTGACAGACACTTTGAATCTAGAATGATATGTGCATAATTAGAGAGATAAGAGCCATTGTCACAAAATAGGTTAACTATACCTTTTATACATATGATGGCAGGGTCCTGGACAACGAGGGCCACAGACTAAACTGCCTATAGAAACTGAGCAGGAAACAATGAGTAAGAGAGTCAGGCACAGACGAACCGAACTAAAAAGACTGCTCATTTAAAAGGGCAGCTGCTGACAAGTCCAGCTGGTACAAATTTAGGCTTCCCATTGCCAGATTTTTAAAATTTTTCAAGAGAAGCGGGAAATCTGGAGCTTTTAAATGAAGAATTTGAGGGTTCCCCCCCCCACTGTTGAATAATTTAAACTTTAAGTTTGTGTTGGGCAAACAAAACTTGTTGGTGGCCCCAATGTGGTTGCAGGCAGCCAATATAAAATCTCTGCTAAAAAAAAAAAAAAAAAAAAAGATTCTCTTCCCCATCTTGTTGAAATGTTTTCTGAGGATGATGAAATCATGTGTCCTCTATAAAAAATGTTCCGCTTGATAACAAATCCAAGTTTTGATATCTCCCTCTTCCTTTTGTTATAATTTTGGCATTCTACTGCCCTCCCCCTCGCCCCCCACCCCCCGCAAGAGGTTTCTACGACCCAGGAATGTATATGGTTAACTTTTGTCTATTTAGTGCAACACATACACACAAAATCTGGTATCAGATTTCCCCCAAAAAACAGATTACATCATGTGCAACTTAGACACGTGAACATTGAAGAGTTAAACTGCGTAATTACATAAAGCACTGAGGTTCGGCTTTGGTTGTGGCATTTAGCCAACAATCTGCTATTAGGATTTGGCTTCGGGCTTGGTTTTTAGCAGGCCAAGTAGCCAAATGTTATTTTGACTGTATTTTTGGCAATCTTGAACTTGTGTGCAATTAATGATTATTTGAGCATACAGGTTATTTACATATCTTATCATCATAGCACTATTAGTGACACGAAGAGGGATGTTCTCTAGGTTTACTATTGCTGCATGAAAATCCCTTTCCAAGAAAAATAAGTGTTCTAGACGTAACTTAGAGAGTGATATTCTCCTGGTTTGTTTTATATATTAAGTCTATTGGGCAGATGAAGATTAAATGTATACTGATTATTATAAAATTTCATTTAAACAAAGAGTTGAGTTCCTACAAGGTACCAGGCATGGTTATGAGTCTTAGTGATATATCACCAAACAAAACAGGTCCCTGCCCTTGTTGAGTTTATACTCTAGTGGATGATGACACAGAATAATAAACATGAAAAGGATATGCTGTTTTAGAAAGTGATCATTTTTGTGGGGGGGAGGGGGCGGGGTTGGGGTGGTTGAGAAATAACAGAAAAGAGCCCAGGGATCAGAGGCATTGGGGAAGACATCGTTATTTAAAAGAGAATAGCCTATGTAAGCCTCACTGGAGCAAAGATGTGAAGGGGTCTGAGAATGCCCTGAGCATCCTGGGGAAATGGAATTGTAGAAGGCACAGCCAGTTCAAAGGCTCTGAGATGGGAAGATGCCTGGTTTAAGCCAGGAGCAGCCTGAGCAGGAAAGAGGGTAGCAGATGACATGAGTGACTTGCCAGGGACAGATCATGCAGAGGCCAGTAGGGCACTGGAAGGACTTTAGCTTTTAATCTGAGGAAAATGGGAGTGATCAGAGGAGTCTGAGCAGAGGAACAGGATCTGACTTGCACATTAAGACAATCATTCTGGCTGCCAAATTGAGAATCCTGTTTTACAATGAATATTGTGAAAACATTGCTTAAAAAGGAAAACCACGAGAGACAGCAACAAAATTCTGCTTGATTTTGAGATTTTTTAAAAAGTATCTTCTTCATGTACAGCCTAAAGCTGCAGCTTATGGAATTGTTTCGATAAAATTTCCTTATGACTTTGGAACCAAGATGGCAAGTCCAAGAGTTGAAGTCTATTTCAGTCAGTTAGAGAGGAGGAAAGCTTAATGACTTGGAGGAATATCGCCATTAGCACGACCCTGTAGTGGCCGAGCTTGACAAAAAACATCCGTTGCTCCTTCACTGACCTCAGTTGAAAGAGACCATGTTTTCAATATCATATACATACAATATAAACACCATAGGAACTGACAGCTCTAAAAATTATTACCATTGCACTATAATGCCAATTAAAAAAAAATCTGCTTGGTATAATTTTAATGAAGTTGTAATAAATAGGCATTCTTATTAATATCACAGGTGTACTCTTGTAGGCCAGACGTTCGTTCTATGATGGTGATACTCAACTCCAGCCTAACGGTGATTTAATACTCAGCCATTGGGCCAAAACACATATTTGGTATATGTTTTAAACTGTTTGTGTCCCCCACAAATTCATGTTGAAGTTCTAGTCCCCCTATTTGACCATATTTGGAGGTAGGGCCTTTGGGAGATGATTAGGTTTGGATGAAGTCATGAGGGAGTCCCATGATGGGGTCAGTACCATAAGGAAGAGAGTCCAGAGCTCTCGCTCTCCACTATGTGAGGACACAGCCAGAAGGCCACCACATGCAGGAAGAGGGCCTTCGCCAGGAACTAAATAGACTGACACCTTGATCTGGGACTTCCCAGCCCCTGGAACTGTGAGAAATGCATGTCTATCATTTAAGCCACTAGTCTATGGTATTTTCTTACAGCAGCTCAAGCTGATGAGAATATACATCTAAGGTTATGTATGAAAGCGACGTTTGAAAACTATTTCTAATTCATAAAGCCCTAGAAATGTTTCAGGTGTTGCTTATTACCGGGTGGTCTGATGTCAATACGAGTCAGGAGTCCCTAATCATTTAAGAAGCTGCTGCTGCTGCTTCCAATTTCCTTTGACTTCAAGGAGATCAGTAGACATCAGAGTAATCAGCTGATGCTTACACTGAGGACCCTAAAGAAGGCTTGGGTGGGGGCGGGCAAAGGAAGTCTGCCATCTGAAATCTTAACCAACCCTGGAGGTAGCCGAGAGATCCCCAGGTCCTGATGAGGACGTTGAAGCCTCTTGAGATGAAATTCGAAACGCCTACCAGACTACACATGGGCATTTGCCTAGTCTAAGGGACAACCTAGACCTTCTGAGGATGTAGGGAGATAGACTGGGTATAGAAGTGTTCCTGCTCGTCCTGTGAATAATGTCCCACTGTGCACCCACCACCCAGAAAAGCATTGCCCTGGCATGGTCAATCATTCTAAGATTTCTCTTTCTGCTCACTTGTAGAGAGGCTGAATAATAAAATAACTGTGAGGTAAAGAAGAGGAAGACCCAGAGGCAAGGACTTGTGTGTCACATGAACTGACTTCACTCATCACAAAGGTAATCTTTATTACATGCCGGACACTGTAGCAGGCACTGATGTTACATAAGGAAACAAGACAGACAAAAACTGCTCTCAAGGAGTTTAAATTCTTGCGGACGGACAAAAGAAACAGGATGATTTCAGAGAGGAATAAGTCGAAGGACACCAAACAGTGATGTCAGAGAGTGTAACTGGGGGACTAATTAAGTTAGGGGGGTCAAGCCTCTCTGGAGCAGCACATTTGAGCTAGGACCTAAAAGACCTCATCATGCAATGATTGAGGGGGAAAACATTACAGGTAGAAGGGGTGGCAAGTACCAATGCTGTCAAGAATGACCTCGGTATAGTCAAGAAACAGAAAGGCAGATATGTCTGGAGCTCACACAGCCAGAGGAGAGGCTGCTATGAGGTGAGGCTGGGAAGGCCAGCAGGGCCCCACATGTCTTAGGTTCTTATCAATCGTGATAACAAGTCTAGATTTTCACTTTAAGTGCTTTGAAAAACCATCAAGGATGCTAAACATGTGAGTGGCACCTTCTTTACTCAAGGCTGCTGTGGAACATGGGTCACAGGAGGGCATGCGTGAAGTGTAACCTAAGAGGCTACTGATGAGGTCCACGGGAGAAGAGATGAGGTGCGCTCACGTGATGGCTCTGGAGGTGGAACGGGCATGGACTCCGGGCGTAGAATGAACAAACATGATGTGCTGATGAACAGTCCACCAACAGGACTGCCTATGCCATCTGTATTTTTTTTTTTTATATGATGGAATACTCTCTTTTTCCAATTTAATCATCATCACAAAATCTTTTTCTTGATGTATGAGTGATATCAGGGCAAGTTTTAAATGATTTGTTACTAATTACCATGGTTTTTTTTTTACTTTACAATCATAAACTTTTGGCAACTTCTATCCAAATAGAACATAAGCTTTGGGCATTCGTATATTTACAGAGAAGAAAAGAGAAAGTAGGGTGTTTCCTTACAATGATCTAAAACACCCTGTGCACCTCCAACACCTCTCTCCTCACAGCGCGCCACAACATTGGGTGTACAGCATCTAAAGCTCAGCTGTCCAGCACCTCCCAGCAGCCAAGGCACAGCCAAGGGGACATGAAGCAGCGAAGACATGCAGACATGCTTCTAACCACGGATCCACCACTTGCTGTCTCAATGAAGTGCAAGCACTTCCTTCAAGTCATGTGAGCATAGCAATACCCACTGTCCAGAGCCATTTACGATCTGGCTCTTTACAGCAAAACTTTGCAAACCCCTATTCCAAATGGTCGCCTGAGTCCAAGTTTTCATATTTCAACAGCAACTACCATGTAGGATATTAGAGAAAGCAAAGCAAAGATTTCCTTGAAGACCTTACTAAACAATATGTTTTATAAAGAAGGGCTTTTAGCACGTGTGTGTAGCGAGAGAGGGTAAACTGTGTATGCTTTGAGATGATGTGTTAGTTTAATTAGAGCCCTCACTAGCAACTGTCATCACCCTCTAGCTATGGGTACAGACACCCTGCTTTTTTCCACCACTCTGCTGTTTGCTCCTCTGCCTCGTGCCTCAGTGTGATTCTACCTTTAGTTCCTTGAGTTCTCACTTGGCTGGGTTGACCAGGGTTCTTACCTACCTCTAGGTTTTTTTTTGATGTCACCCATGAAGGACCAGGAGTCTTTTCAACTACAGAATAAGCTCACTGCTGTTCACATTTGTTTCTTACATGCACTCCTGAAACATCTCAATCAATTCTGACTGTTACGACTCTTTAACTGCTGCCATATGGTTGAAAGGTTTACATATTGATCTTCAGAGTTTCAGGCTAGAAAAGAAAAGCATTTGGGCAAAATGCTACGAGACAAGTCATCTCTAGCATTCAAATGCCTCATCTTCCGGAGGCCTGTCTTTGCTGTGCCAAAACTGTTGACGGATTTGTAACTGGGCTCTCACCCATTCGCTGTTAGAGGCTCCATTTCTCCCAAACGCCACCTTCCATTTTGTGTCCTTGAATGGAATACACTACTGTCTTAGTACTCCAGAAAAGTAACATCGATCAAATGTTACTTCAAGCACTTGTTTGGTGTAGATTTCTCAGAATAGAATGGAAAGCATTGGCCATGTGTTAGAAGAACTATAGTTTATGCTAGACCAGGCCACTGCTGGCCTTAAGATCTTGGAGAAGCCATTTAGACTAAGAATCTCATCTTAGTCTCAGTTTTCTTACCTATAAAATAAATTAGGTGGTCAGAAGAACCTGAAGGTTCCTTTCTTTGATGACTATACCACTCAACTGTGGCAAAATACATTCTATTTATTGTAACACTTTTCAGAGCTCAACTCTTTAATAATAAATGCTTACCTTTTCAAATATGGGTTTACTGTAGTTTTTTCCGAGATTTTCCCAAGTGCCCAGTATATATATATGAGGCCTTGGAAATCACACAGCATGACGTCATTCTGTCTTGTTGCTCTCGTCCTGACCCTTCCGACATTTCTTAAAGTGTGTGCTCATTATGTTTCCCATGCATCATGTCCTTTCATATCGTTGGTGACATTATATTGGGTTGGCAGCTTCTTTTGGAGACACTCTTGCTCCCTGAGCCAAGAAGCACTGATAGCCAAGAATTAGATCACTCTATCCCCAAATTGCCATAGACCTTCTCAGAGGCAGCTGAGCAATGTAATTTGATCAAGGTTAAGTACAATTTACCCTTCATCTTTTAACCCAAGTCAAAATTCTTTTAGCTTTCTATTTAAATCCCAGATTAACGCTTCCTGCTCATTGTTACTAAGGTCTACCAGCTGCCCTCCAGTCAACTCTCATTTATCCGCCTGTGGCTTATCCAAAGCACCAGCCTCTCCCCTCCTCCTGCCTCCAGCACCAAATTCCAGGCCAGCTCTTTTAACTCTGTGCCAAAGAAATACAAACTAAATCTAATATTAGCCTAATGAGAAAAGGCTATCTGCTGCCAAAGATTCGCATAATGCATCCCGAAGCCAAATGCAAGCAATTATTCACTGTTTTAGATGCTGGCATCACTTCTCCATTATATAATCCAGCAATCAAAATTTTCTATGTTTCTCTCTGAGGTAGAAGACTACATGCAGTGTTCTAACCTTTTCTTCTGCCTCGTTGGCCAGATTCTCAGTATAACAGATTACATTTTCTTTTCAAATAAATAAATCATTTGTACATTTAATGTCAAGGGAATTAAAAAAAAAATAACAAAAAAAACACTTGGATTTATTGTTACTAAGAGTTGAAATCCACCTTCCTCTAGTTGTTAGCCCGAAACTAAGCGAGTCATCTGAATTCTTTGTTTTCTCAGCTGTTAAATGGAGATACAAATTTTAAAAATAATAAGTATGGGGAAGTCATGTATATAGAGGGGATATGCAAAAAGCCACCCTCAAGAAGCTACCAAGACTCTGGATTATCACTCTTACTAACCACTTTACAGGCTCTGGTGAATGAGCATTACTGTCAAAGAAAAATAAGGATTAATCTTATGAAACCCTTATTTTACAGATAAAAACATGGAAAGGACAAGTTTCCTTGTGAGCACCTAGGAAATCAAGAGTTTCTAAGACACTTGTGAGACCACATCCCAGGATTCCAA
>NW_006439568.1:7969749-7985557 GCF_000325575.1 Pteropus alecto | reverse complement strand
CCTGCTGATAGGCTGATCTTAACTCCACAGCCAGAGTTGCCACGGAAACTCAAATTCCAACTATTAGAGCATTTAAAGATATCACTTCCAAAACAGTCTCCTATTTTGACATTTTTTCTAATGACTGAAGCACATGTCCTCCAAGGCCCGAGGACAAGGGTCAGAGATAATGTTAACACAACACCATTTTCCATTTTTTCATCTCGCTCCCATATCAGAGAACGTCAACGGCTTCCCATAGCGCTGTCCAGTACAACTCTCCATGATCTTCTATGTCCGTGCCATCCAAATCAGTAGCCCCTGGACACATGTAGCAACTGACCACTTGAAATCTGGCTAGTATGACCAAGGATACGAGCTCTCCATCTTATTCAATTTCAATAAATTTAAAGAGCCACATATGGCTTATGGCTAACACTGGAGGTGGAAAATAAATCCATGTTCCTCATTGTAGCATGCAACTTCACTTCAACATACTGTCCTGACCTGTTTCCACGAGAACCTATACTCTGAGGAGGCTGCTGCTGGGCACACCTCAGGATGCCTGCTGCCACGTCTCGGGTCGAGGTACGTAGGCTTCATTGCTAAGGGCGCCTTCCATTCTTATTGCTGTGTACTTGAATTTTACCCAGACTTCACAATGCAGGTCAAGTCCTACCTCTACTGGAGCACTCTCTCTGGAAGCCCCAGCCCCACTGCTCTGAGAGGCAACGGCTACTTAACCTCAGGCTTAGGCCTGTTCAGGAAGGACACCATCTCTCAAAGGACCGTTACTTAACTGCTATGTGAAAGTGTACCTAGTCTGCAGGAGCACTGAGCTGGCCTTGGGCCTTCAAGATAAGAATGGAAAATAAAAAGACTGGTGGGAAACAGAGGCTGTGTCTTCTCTGTGTCAAGGACACTCATTCTAACCTTGGCCCTGATCCATGGCAGTTGTATGTGCCCTTATGTGGGTAAGGGGACAAGAGAAGCTGTGTACCTTCATAACTCCTGCGCCTCCCGATGAGATGAAGGTACTACACCGACTCTGTCTTGCCTTGCACCCAGCTGTAAGGCTAAGTTAACGCAGATTTCGCGTCTTGAATTTGTGGTGTGGCACATTCATTCTCATTCTCTTTCTCTCTCTCTCTCCCTCCCTCCTCCTCTCCTCTTCTCCTCCTCTCCCCTTCTCCCCCTCTCCCTCCCTCTCTCTCTCTCTCTCTCTCTGCGATTCCCAAGTGCTCGCAGGCATTCAGGACTTACATGGTGAATCTTTTGTGGATCCATATTTCAACTGGATCTTTTTTTTTTTTTTTTCAGCTACACTGAATGCTGCCCTATAATAAGGCTTAAAAATGAGCTTGGCTCTCCACTGCTTTGCCTTTGGCCTGTAAGAGCTGGAGGTAATTTGTGGCACAGACAACCTCTTTCTGGAATCAGAGTTCCAGTCTTTTGAGGAATTGGGGCCAAAGGTCCCCAAATCACATTCTAAGAGAGATACAAAAAAGGATGATTTTTTTCCCCAGAATAGATGAATAGAAGATACATTTTTAAATAATGAAAGCAATACAAATTCCAGGATCAAGATGGCAGATTAAACTCACTCTACAATCTCATCCTTGGGCTCCAGAAATTTAAAGATACTAGAAAATATACTTTTAAATTAAAAAAATATTTTTCAATTCTGAGCTTAAATCAAGGAAAGGAAATCTCTAGATGTGAGAAAACCACGGCTGTGAGGAGCCACAAGCTGACTGTGCCTGCTGTAACTCTGGAAGAGGTGACATGCTGAGAGACTGATTTCAAAGCCCAATATGGCCAGACTCAAAGTATACAGAGCCCACAGGTATGATACGGAGCTGGAACCAGGTTCCCGGTGTGAAGCAGGAAAATGCAAATGAGGGGACCTGATCTGCATAGTCAGTCAGTAACCAAAAGATAGAACATCAAATTGAAACATAATGTAACACCTGGTCAAAGGTGTTACATCTCAAAATATTCAGGAAGAGACAAACACAAAGCACCTCATCAGTACTTGCTCCTGCAGCACATAGACTAAAAAAGCACCTCATCAAATGGTCTCCACAAGCACACGTAGTCCCCAAGATAATTCACTCCCTTGACAAATAACTTACCAGCAAGAATTAGAAGCCACGGGAGGAAATACAGCATCCTAAAAGGCAGAATATGACTCAACAAACAGGAGAAGTCACAGTTGAGCATCTAGAGTTAATAGGGTACTCTGAAAAAAAGGCTTTAAATATGCTTAAAAGAATGCATATTAAAAAACAAAACAAAACAAAAACAAACAAACAAATAAAAAAACAGTTCAAAAAAGAAATAGAGAACACAGAAAGTTTTTCCCGTAATCTCAACTCCAGATATAAACTGTTGCTCAAGTTGGGGAGTAAACTCTTCCAAACTCGGTGATGCCTTTATACAGAGAAAGACATTTTGACATAAATGAGAACATGCTATACACACTGTGTGGTAACCTGGCCTTCTCTTCCTCTCCCCACTTGAAAATATTATCACACTCATTTTCCCACATAAGTATTGGTATAGACTGAATGTCGGGGTCCCCTACAATTCATATGTTGAAACTTAACCCCCAATGTGATGGTCTTAGGAGGTGAGGCCACTGGTAGGTGCTTAGGTAATGAGGAGCCCTCATAAATGGTATTTGTGTCCTTACAAAAGAGATCCCAGAGAGCTCCCTTGTCCCTTGCCACCATGTGAGGACACAGAGATACGATGGCCATCTACGAACCAGGGAGCAGGCCCTCATCAGACACCAAATCAGGCTGCACCTCGTTCTTCCCACCCTCCAGAACTCTAAGAAATAAATTTCTATTGTTTATAAGACATCCAGTTTATGGTATTTTGTCACAGCAGCCCGAACAGACTAAGATAAATACACTCAGGTTTTCCTCAACCTTATAAAGGGAAAGTTCTATTCCACTGTATGAATACATGCTGTTTCTTTAGCTAGTGTCCTATGAACAGACATTTACACTGTTCCAATGTTTTCATATTATAAACGGTGCTACTGTGACCATTCTCCTGCAGCCGTTTTTGCATATCTGGATGATTATTTCCTTAGGACAAGTTCCTAGAAAGAAAATTAGTGGCTCAAAATTATACACATACAAAATTTTGATAACTACTCTCTGACCATCTCCTAGAAAAGCCGTACCAATTTATATCACTGAGTGCCTTTAAATGCATGCATTTCTAGCCAGAGGATATGAAGGGGGGAGGGTAAAATCAGAGGAGGTCAAGTTACCGAAGATTCAATTATTTACCCAAGAAAAAAGATGACTCACAACTTTAATAACCCTCTCTATGCAACAGAAGAAAACAAATGTGTTTGTCCGTGCATAAAAGTAGTTCACATCGCCTGTGCTACAGAAGCTTCTGGGGATGGGATGCTGCAGGTCTGCGGGAATCACACCAACCAGAATACTCACTTCTAATTCCTTCCCCGAGCAACTACTGCCATCATCCAGCCCTCCATGAAAACATGAATACTTTATGTGAGCTTTAGTAAAGCTCCTAGTCTGTTCACTCCTACATATGATGTCAATGTGGAATCACTCGGAAGCCCTTCCGAACCCCACTGGTTGGGAGGTTTCATTGTAGATGAACTGAACTCAAGTGAATATGGTGTTTGGCATGTGGTCTATTCCTGAGGAAATGTTTACTCTAGACGACATTCTCGGTGAAGCAGGTTTTCAGCAAAGCAAATAAAAAGTGATCTAGAGGCAAAGGCAAGTGCTACCAAAGTGAAAATTCAGGATTTACTATAATATCACATATTTCCAATAATTCAGAATAAGATCATATCAGATGTGAATCAAACTTTTTATATAACCAATCAGTTTTGAAAATAAAAAAGAGATAGTCTGGAAATGTTTAATTAAATTTGAATTAAAATCAAATATCAATAGTTTATTTTTCTCCACTCTAGTTTTTAATGTTTTAAGCACCCTTTTGAAAAGATCCTACTCAAATTCTATCTTCCTAGCCAAAGACCATGAAGACTTTTTTTCCTTACTCATTTAATACTCCTGTGCAGCATCAGAGATTGATGATGTCAAAATAGGGCTCACTTATTTCCAGCTCTTCTCACAAACCAAACTTCAATGACCATCAACCAATTTCCTATGAGGTGCAATTTCTCTCACCTAACATGTCTAATGCAAATTATCTGCAGTAGCTTCCTTGCTAATCATCCCCACTCTCCTCTACTACTAAACACACACACACACACACACACACACACTCTTAATATAATGTTTTTAATTATCCACACTGAAGAAGCAACTATGGTGATTATTCAAAACTGCGGATAAAACAAAAATTCACATTTGATTTTGGAAGACATTTTTTAGGGTGACGGAGACAGCAAAGTGTCTACAGGCATATCTTGTATCATTGCGCTTCACAGATGTTGCTGTTTTTTTTGTTTGTTTGTTTTTTGTTTTTAACACGAATTGAAGGCAAGATCTTCCATTAGCAAAGACTATGACTCTCTATGCAGTGGTCTGGAACCAAATCTGAAGTATCTCTGAGGTCAGAAGGTACTTAAGGTTTGTGTTGGGTGACTGCAGTATTTGCTTTCCAAGGCATAAGCATATTCATTCACTCAAACATTTGAAAGGAATTCTTTTGCAAGGAATGCATGAGGGAGAAACCAAAAACCAAGTAAAGACTAGTTCTCTCAGTTTCTAAGGAGCAAACTAATATGAACATCTTCAACGCTGTGCCCCAGCATAAGCATCTTCACTGATTTCAGACAAAAACCCACAGAGCTTCAGTTTCTTGTGGAAAACCTTACTAGTGAATCATTTATCCTCCAATTCCCAGTTTACCAATGTCTGTCTTGTACCTACATCTAGGATAAAGGCGAATAAGAACAAAGTGTTCGACTAAATGGAAGAATTATATCTTTCATTAATTAGGGTCCTGTTTACTATTGTCTACTTCACACGATTGGTACACAGACACAATAAGCCAGGACATCAAGAGTTTTTCACACAGTACCGGGAATATATGGACATATTTAATCAAATGTCAGTTATTATTGTGTTTCTCAGCAAAACCCCTCAATACTCATACTGCCAACTGGGCCTTTTACAAAATACTTCTACATGCACAGTATTACTTCATCCGTTCCACTCAATGGGGAAGGTAGCTTTTACGATACCTATTCCATAGGTGAAGAATCTGAGGCTGGGGAAGTCACGTGACTTGCCCAACGTCACCAAATGATACTTCTGAGCCTGGCAAACAAATCTTTCAGCTTTAAGTCCATGGTGTTCTTCTCTGAAGCCCATTCTATACTATCCTAAGAGCCTCAGGCTGCGAGACTGACCACAAATGTGTTTTGATGTCACCCCCAAGGGGATGCAGTCGATATGTTCATTTATTATTACCTAAAATCAAGAAGCAGAGTTCATTTAACAGAAGAAACAATGGTAATGAGTGAAAGCACCATCAGTTCTTCCCTGTGGTGGGACCACAGATATCAAAGCTGCAGTTTCAGAATCTCCTGAATGCACTGGATTATTACCTACCTTAGCAGTCTCGGCTTCTGCCTGCAGGCGCTTGGGGGTTCCTTTTTGGTCAAGCACCTTCTGGAAATTTTTGTTTTTAATGGATTGAGATTCAACCCCTTCACCCTCAATTTGTAGTTTAATGCCTTCAGCACGGGCAGGGTGATCAATACCCCGTGAATTCAAACCACAGTGGAGAGCTAGAAAAGAGAAAAAAAAAATTACCACTCAGAAAACAAATCATATGAAGGTGTGCATGGCAGACAATATTTCATCTGGCCTAAGTGGGAAGAAACAAGGCATCTGCAAGTTGAGAGGAGGTGCGCTAACCATGGGAAATAATTTGGTGAGGAAGGAATATGCCGGCGTAGGAAACCCTCAGCTCTGAAGTCAGAAAAGACTTCAGTGCAAATCCAGAAACCATCAGTTCCAAGTTGAGCAGGTTACTAATCCCCACATGACAGATGAGAATACCCAATCGGGCAACTTCATTACTGCTTCCCACACATCTCAGCCCCTGCAGTTCAGCTTCTAGCTCTGCCTGCATCTGGAAAAGTGCTCATTCTGGCCCCTTTCTTAATCTTCCTTATTCTTCAAGCATCCACCGAAGTCCACCCTCTGGCATTCATTCGACAAATATTTAGTGAGCACGTACACTATGCCATCCCTAGGTCAGATCCTGGAAACATGGGTGCAGACGTATGGCAGATGCTGCCTTCGAAGAAGTCACAATCCAATAAAAGACAAAAGCGGTCATGATTTTAAAACAGAGTTATCAGTGCTCATGGAAGAGAAGGAGAGAGCAGAATGAAAGGTTCCAGAAAGGCAGGCCTAGTGGCGTCTGGTTTTTCACATCTTACTTTCCACATCCTCTAACACAGATACTCCCACGAGTTAAAATTCAAAGCCCATTTTCTGGGGATATTTAGTCATTCAACAAATACTTAATGAGCCCCTCCTATGTACCCAGTACTTAATATCAAAGAAATAGCAGTGACTGTTATGGGGACCATACATTCCACCTAGATGACCCCCATGAACCACCAGGAGCGGAGGTGTGGGGGCCTGTGGCTGTATATGTAACATGCAGATGGCACATATGTTTTGAGGTTTCTGTTAGGAAATTATCCCACCTCCTTGTGACCCTAATCCTTCATATTTCGTTAAATTCCCATCCTTATTCCCTCCCCTCTGGCCTCAGAGGATTTAAAGTCAGAACCTTAAATCCCCTCCCCGCTCCCTCAGGACTCGACTTCACCGGTAAATTCTTTTTACCCAACATCTTCGGTTTTCCCTTTTCTCATCGCTCTTCCTCTTCAACCAACTTGTGCGATTCTAAAAGTTCCTCCCTTCACTCTGGTCCCCACAGTGGTCAGGGTTTCCTCTTCTCTTCACCAGGCTCCTGAACAAGTATTTTAGACCTGAGAGACGTGAGACGGCTTCCCGGACGTGAGCTAAGGTGTCTTCACTCTCCACTCCCTCCTAACAGGCAGCATCTATTTCCATGATTTTCGATACAATCAACCTGCCAGTGACTCTCACATTTTAACCCGTCTTGAAAGTCCTCTCTCATGAGGTTCAGACATAAGTAAAACTGTAACTCAACATCCCAACTTCAACATATCACTGATATCTCAAATTTAACATGTTCAAAACTGAACCTGGGTTTTTCTTTGAAAACACATTCCCCTTTTCCGGTCCCCTCCAGTTACTCACCCAGAAACTCGAGTCACCCTCAACATCGCTCTTCTCCATGATTCACTACATCCCTTTCATCTCTAATCAGATCCAGTTCTCTACACCTGAAATGCTCCTCAAATCTATCCACTGCCCTCCACGACCCCCCGCCCCCAGTCTACATTGCCCACATCCCTCATCCAGATGGCTGGCCAGCCCAGCTGCTCTTCTTCACTTGACCCCCAAAATCCCATTAAAAAGATGTGTAAGTCAGACCATGAGAAATTTCCGAATGGCTTCATTTTACGCTTAAAATATTAAAAAATCTTTAACATGGCCAACAAGACCCTTTTTTACCTCTCCACCTCCATCTCCCGGTGACCCTCCCTTCAGTGCACTCCGACTCACACGGCCTTGATCACGCCAAGTTTTCTCACCTCCTGAACCCTCTACATGCTTCTTTGTCTGCAACGTTCTCCCCCATTCTTCACCTAATTCCCACGCATCCTTCAGGTTTGGGCTTAAATACCACTTTGCATTTGCCTTCTCTTTACCTCCTTCCTCATCCCCACCCCATGTTCAGTGTGTGCCTGGAACAGTGAGTACTCAACAAAATTTGAATGATCTTAAACTGATTGTACACAGGTCCATATGCATGTGACTTTATAACATTTTATATGGAAAATATCTGTGAATTTCTCTTCTAGCCTCTAAGCTTCCTAAAACTAAGGACAAGCCTATTTCATGGTAAGCACTTGTCATATATTAGTCTGGCTCCTTCCTCGGGCTCTGTGCTGGATCTCAAAGAATCTTCATGAAAAACTGTGAGACATAATTATAATCATTTCACAGATAAGGGAAATGAGGATCAAAGAGTTACAGTCACCAAAAAAAATGTCATACAAGTGTCTGCCGACGGTTAAAAAGATCATATCTCATTAAGGATGGAGACAATTTCACGTTTCAGATGAACAAACCCAAAATGGATTAAATAGTAAGAAAATTTATTAGCTTTTGGAACCAGAAGCCCAGTAATGGTATCAGTTTAGCGTTCGCCGATTTCCCAGTTCAATGGTGTCATCAAGGACTCTGACAGTTTTTTTTAATCTCTCCATTTAATCTTACCCATAACATCGCCTTTATCCTAAACCTTCGTCCCCTCATGGCACCTAGAGCTACAAGCTTCTGTTTCTCATCTAACAATAGAAAAAGCTTGGGTGACCACAGTTCTTTTTCCTCCAAACTTTCATCTTTTCTCACTAGACCAAAGTGAATCACATGTCCATTAGTGAACTAAAATCCTGGCAGTGGAGATAGAACTACCCTTAAATCAACTGACCTTCAGTTAAAGTCAATTCCCCAAACTACATCGCTGCTACTCAATAAGACAGAGGCCAAATAAATGCTGGAGAAGCAGCCACGATGCCCAACTCGGGCAGTGGTAGAGAACGAAACCTACAGAGCACGAGGCTAATTACTGTTACTATCCATCAGCTCCCCCAACTCCAAAGAACAGCCGACTTACAGCAAATACTCAATTCAGTATACTAAAATTGTGATTACCCAAAAAAGGTGTGCTCATGTAGGATGATGGGAGATTGACATGGGATGGATTTAGACATTAATGAGGAAAAGAAAAATGAAGAACTTTTATCCTTCTCTCTGGCATGATCCCCAGTTGCTTCTTGTCTTGAGATTCATGATTTAGGAATACCACTGAGCTGCTGGTTGCTTCCAATACCCCCTGATCCCCTCCTCCATCACCTCCCCACCAAATCAGACTCTAATGCATCCTTCACCTTTGCTCATGCTGGTCCATCCTCCTAGAAAGAGGATCTGTTCCACCTGAATCCTGCTTCCTTCTCCGGGAGGCTAACTCTAGTCAGCCCACCTGTTAACTCAGAAAGCCTAACTGGCTACCAGAGCAAGAAGCCCCTGGCTGTGCTCTCACCATGCACACAGACTCCTAGAGCTGCTTCTCCTCGGTGTATTCAGGGTGTCTGCCCAATTGATCTGTCTGCTTTGCCTACAACTGCAAGCTCTTTGAGGCAGGCTCAATCCCTTATTCATCTCCTTGATTGCCCACCCCCAAGAGTTCAGAACTTGGCATAGAGTAGGCACCCAAGAAACATCTGTTTACTGCTGAATGCATGAGTAATCTTTTCTCCTTCCACGAAAGAAAACTTTTCTCTGATAGTAAATACCTAGTATTCAAAAATGTAAGGTAGCCATAAATATGAGGTAGAAAATGGTATTTTGACTTTCTACACACGTAGCCTTCCTCTTCACGCAAATATTTTAACCCTCCATAGCTGTTCACTCCTTGCCTGCAAACCCAGTAGCTGATTTAAGTTTTTGTGCTTGTGTTTATGTAAAACCGTTTCTGACAGGCTTGGCTTTGTTTTCCCTAGAAATTCGTGTCCCTAACATTCATAAAGCAAACAACTTTCAAATGGCCTCTTACGAACTGTGACTGCCATCTCTTTGCTCATCGTGGAAAAGGGGCCCCTGTTCACTTTCTCTTTTCCATCCTCGCCTCTGCTCTTTACGGTTTCACTGAAGTTATTTACTCTGTTTAACGCGCTCAGCAGCCCAGAGGTCAGTTTTGAGACCCTCGTCCTGCTTCCCTGATCTTCCCAACCACCCGTGTGCCTCATGGATTCCTGGTTATTGAACTGACACTGCCGGAGACGCTGCTGCTGTCACTCCCGTGTTGATGTGGCCGATCCTAAGCACTTCCGAATGAAGAACTGAAAACCAAAACAGATTTCGCGCTTTTAACAGGGATGTTTTTCACCGCAAATGCGCATTAGCATTGCTTGGAGATGCCATTTTGAAGGCACCATCTCTTTTTCACCTGCGAAAACCCACTCCCTCAGAAAGTCAAACCCTTGTGCATTGCTGGTGGGACTATAAAATGGCGCAGCTGCTGTGGAAAACTGTATGGAGATTCCTCAAAAAAGTTAAATAGAATTACCATTTGATTCAGCCATTCAAGTGAAGAATTGAAAGTAGGGACTCAGATACTTGTACATCCATGTTCACAGCAGCATTATTCACAGTAGCCGAAAGGTGGAAGTAGCCTGAATTTCCACTGATGGATGAATGGATAAACGAAATGTAGTACACATATACAATGGAATATTATTCAGTCTTAGAAAGGAAGTTCTGACACATGCTACAACAGGGATGAACCTTGAAGACATGCGAAATGAAATAAGCCAGTCCCAGAAAGATAAACATTGGATGATTCCACCGATGAGGTACTCAGAGTAGTCAAATTCACGGAGACAGGAAGTAGGACAGTGGTCACCAAGGTATGTAGGAGACGGGAATGGGGAATTATTGCTTAGTACAGAGTTGCAGTTTGGGACAGTGAAGAAGTTCTAGAGATGGAGAGTGGTGACAGTTGCCCAACAATGTGACAGTACTTAACGCCACTGAGCCATACACTTGACAATGGTTAAAATAAAAAAATTTAAGTTATGTACATATTACATGAAAATGAAATTTAAAACAAACAAACAAAAATCCCACCCCGTCTCATTTCATCCACTTACTGCCTCCGTAAGTAGAAAGCTCCAAGGATGTTTTCTTTATTTAATGGTTTGAGAGTTTCTTTATCAATAATCTCACTGTGATTTTCAGTTAGAACATTATTTTTTAATAAATAATGATAGCGCAACAGCATCTGATTACTTTAGAATTTTCCCACGAAGGGCAAGTTCTCCAAAACAAGTCCCAGCCCAACGGGCAGAATTTCCAATTTCTGGAAGTAAGTCTGGGCCCTGCTGGGCCTGACATCTGAGGGATCCCATTCTGACATGACTGAGGTCACAGTAACAGACTACCCGGAAGTGTCAGACCTCATGTTGTCTCCGTGAGACGATGCAAGAAGAGACGTCTGATGTGCTGGCACTGCTGCATTCATCTGTAAGAACAAGTGGCTCCTATCTGCCAGGAAGCCACCCAGCTTCCCCATCCTTTCAATCCCGACCCGCACCCCACTCTCCCTGGAGTGAAAAAAGGGATGGACCCTCCTTCGAGTTGAAGGGTCCTTTATTCTGCACTTTGCTGTAAACGGAGGCACTGTGCAGACACTCCCAGTGGCCTCCCAGCAGACACTCACGGGCTGCTTTGGCTTCTTCACCAAGGGTTTCTACCATCACACAGAAACCACTCACAGCTCCCGAGACGTTGTGTGCTTCTGCTTTGATAGAATCAATCTTTGTACATAATATACTCTTCTCTTTTTTTCATGGATAACACTTCAAGAAATATTAAGTCCTCTCTTTCTTCCACTATGAAGCTTTAACTGATTATGCACCAATTATATCCTCGTAAGCAATGTTGACAATCACTTCTTTCTCTTATTACACGATATGTTGTGTGTGTGTGTGCACGTGCCATGCATTGCAAATACTTATTAACACGTCTGCCTAGTCTGTGACTAGGAAGTCACTGAAGCAAGTGACTTCTTACTAAGCTTTACAAACTTAGCACCTGGCCAAGTGACTAAGCTACAGCAGGTGCTCAGTCACTGTTTATAGAATGAGTAAAGGTATGATGGAAAGATCCTGAATCAATTCTACTCACTGCCATCCCCTTATGAATAACTTATATCTCTATTTTTCAAAAGAGCAAATAAAATTTGCTTCCAATCTAATTGTGCAATTCACCAAAAATATGTTAAGTCACAGAACCATAGAGCTGTCCTGAAACTGATTTACTTGACTGCCTTCTGCAGAGCAGAGAAGTGCCTGTGAACACTAAACAGTTGTACATATTTGGCACCTGATAAGTGTTGCTATATGAATGAATGACCTTAGAAAAAAATATACTCCAAACCCATCACTAGCTATTAGAATTGAGATACACTGTTTACAGGTCCATGTATATTTTTTGCTTCTAGTGAGAAATAAAGTTCCTGGAGGACACAGTCTATGTTTCATAGCTCTCTCATATAAGATACACATAACATTCTCCATGTATCGGCTTAATTAATGGAGGTGACTTACTGTATTCTGGATTCAAATGCCAATGAGAAGAGAGGGGAAGAAATAACATAGAACGTGAAGGGTTGGACGGCCCAAAAACACTATCACCCTTACAAGTTCGCCAGATGGCAGCTCTCACAACTATTGTGTGGCTGCTGGAGCTGGGCCTGGATGACACTATCCCGGCCAGATGTTTAGACCACGTGCATCTGTGTCAGGACATTGCCCCTTCCGTGCCGCATGAAGCACACTCACTCTGGCTCGCGTGGCTGCAGAGACAATTTCATCTTTGTAAAACAGTTTGTTACAGGGAACTTTGTTCTCCAAGGACTACTTATATGTAATCACCACATCAACTACTTGCTCTTCCTGCCCATGAAATCTGGAGTGGGCGATCTAAATACAGCTGAAATTAAAAAAATGCTTACCTTACATACTTCAACATCAGTAGTGGGGGAAAGGCCTTTGGTGATCTCTAAGACACACAAACATTAACAATTCATTCACACAGAGAATACAGAGCCAGATATATTTAGAGGTTCCATGTAGATTTAGAGGATTCAAGTGTCGGATTAAGAGAGAGATAGGTAAACTACACAGGTGATTTTAAAACATTTTTAACCATGATACTATACAAAACAGATTTCATATTATGGACCAGTGCCCAAACACATCTATATCTATGTATATGAATTAGAGATCTTATGAAACAAGTTTTTCTTTTATTACAGGTGATCTACTCTGATTTTCTTATGACCTTGATTTTTTAAGATAAAGTCTTACCTCTTGGATACTTCTGAGGAACTGTAATAGACATACTTTTCTCAATTCATCCCACTAAGAAAAAATAAAAACCTTGTACATTATATATGACAAAAATAAGATAACTTTGAAAGGCAGAGAGAAAGCAGACATCTAGGGACCTTGGAAGTCAAGGAATAATATAGTGGTAAGTTCCTTGGACTTCTTTTTTTCCCCATATAGTCCATACTTGAAGCTGAAAAAACCCACAACCTAGAAATGCCATAGGAGACAGACAAAAAATAAAACAACAAAAGCCTGCTCTCTCTAGTCAAAGGACCATGAAAGGAGCAGCCTAGCAAGACAGAATAGACAATAACTGCTGTGCTCCAACATCACAGATAAAAACATGACCCAACCACTCAGCAAAGGCAGAGTGGAGAACCTCGACTTGGGCCCTCTCCAGGCTATAATAAGGTACTCTAAAACTCCTAAAAGGATGGTGTCATAGAAGGCCAAGTAGGGAATCCAGACTTTCATCTCTGTCATCTGACAATGAGGCCGCCTCCTCATCCCTGCAGGGTTGAGATAATGTGGGGAGGCTGGACTTTCACTCCCACCAGACCACAGGAGGCGGCGCCTCCTTCCTTCCTGGCTGCCAGAGGAAGTCTGGTGGAGAGTCAGGACTTTCTCCATCACCGCGGGATAACGAAGAAGCCCCCGCCTCCCAGGAACCAACTGAGGCAGAGAAGGGAACCTGGATTTCTAACTCCACCGGCTCAGAGAGCTGTTAAAGCAAGCCAGCTAAAACAGAAGATTTAAGCAAGATCCACAGACTCATAATACAAAATGAAAAGATCTAAGTTTTAATCAAAAATTACTCATAACCAAGAACCAGGAGGATCTCAAAATGAATGAGAAAAGACGATCAATAAATGCCAACACCAGGATGACAGAGATGTCAGAATTATCTGACAAAGATTTTAAAGCAGCCATGATAAAAAAGCTTCGTGAGCAATTACACCTGACACAAATGAAAAAAAAAAAGTTTTAGCCAAGAAATAAAAATTCTCATCAAAGAAACAGAAGATAAAAAAAGACAAAATGGAAATGTTAGAAACAAAAAATATTGTAACTGAAAGTATAATAACTGAAAAAAAAATAGCTAAATGGATGGGCTCGCCAGCAGAATGGAAGAGACAAAGGAAGATTTACTGGAAAGGGTAAAGGGAACTTTCTCAGAAATGGAAATATTCTACATCTTGCTTTGGTTACACAATGCTATCAAGTATCAAAACTCAGCTGAACTTAAGATATATGCTTTCTACTGTAGGTAAAATAATCGAAAATGTATCAAACGAATACAGATACTAGATATGCTTTAATTATCTTTAGAAAGTTTGCAAGTGATTTTTGAATTATCTGTTTTCATCCATATCCCTCTCCCCCATCCAATAGAGAGCTACACAGCAATTCAAGTCCATGCTCTACACCTTTCTTGCTATGATATTTAAGAATGGGCAAGTTATATCACCTCTTTTCAGTAAATGGAAATACTAATATTATCATTAATCCTCACATTGTTATTGTGTTGATAAAGTGAGATAACACATACAAAAGACCTCACAACATGTGTTCAGTGAACCCCAACCCTCCATTTTTATCCCATTGCCCTCCCACATCACAGTCAGGAACTGTTAGCATTAATTTTAACAATTTTTAAACAAAATAGTAGCCATGTAATTTTAAAGGACATAGTACAGACTTGGAAAGTGTCAAGTGGCAATCCTAAGTGAGAGGGGCAAACTAAAGTAAAATTCAGTTTTAAAAAATTAAAAATAAATACTGCCACAGGGAAAAAAGGAATAGCTTTTCAAATATATAAGTAACCGTGGTGAGAATTGATAACGAGGTTAAAAATAAAGATAAAAGCAAATACTTGCACCTTGTAACATACTCCTCATGGACTGCCTTCTCTGTCACACCAAACTAATGGGGAAAAAAGTGTCTAATTGTTTAAATATTCTTTACATATTACAATCTGGTATTTCAGGAAGGAGGAAGAGAAAGTACAAGATTAACATATAGGGAGGACTTTTCATCACTAAGGCATTAGATATGAGAAGGAGAGAAAGACTTAGAGATCTAAGCGACTTTTTAAAGGCCACCATGAAAATGACAAAGGGGAAATGAAAACAAGAACTCTTTCATCTTTCATATCATATTCTATGTTATTATCACCACACCACGCTACTCGAGGGAATGAGATTTTATCTTCATCTTAAATTATTGTTTAGTCGGTAAAATCATGGGCTTTAGAGTTAACGAATCTGTACCACTGACTAGCTGTGTGGCCTTGGGCAACTTAATTTTGGTTGGGTTATCTTACCTATAAAATTGGAATAATCATAACTTTTTTATAATGCTTTAGAAGAATTAAATGAAAATGTATTTAGAGTGCTGAGTCAATGCCTGGCACCTAGTAAGTGCTCAAAAAATAGTAACCATTGCTATATGTATGTATTTCTTTGTTCCTGTTAATATCATCTTAATGATATTGATTTCTTCAAAGGCAAATACCTTGACCCTTGGGATACACATCGCATGCACAGACGACTCCACTAAAAGAAGAAAGAGGTGACTGGTCAGTGTGGTTAGGAAAGGTGGAGGGGGATCAAATGTCAAAGTCTTTAGGGAAGAAAAAGCTGGAAATTCTCTTGAAAGGGTTATCCTGGCAATAAAGAAAGCAGAAGAATACTTCAGGCAGAAACATAAGTATCTGCCAAGTCACAGAAATGTGAAAAAGGCTTGAGAGATTCAAATTTGACTTGATGAATGTGAGTGTTTTCCCTTTTC
>NW_006439568.1:7918391-7967610 GCF_000325575.1 Pteropus alecto | reverse complement strand
GTGAAAAAAATAAAACCCCAAAGCTCTCCTGATCAGTGGCACCAGCTGCCACTACAATGGTCCATGCTCTCCTTACCCTCTCCGAACACTTGAAGGGTTAACCTCTGGCTGAAAGCTCTGAACCGCAGTCATCCATCTTGAGCTTTAGACATTGAAGCCTTTGACTCCTACCCAAAAAGAGTGTGTGTGTGTGAGAGAGAGTGAGTGTGTGTGTGTGTGTGTGTGTGTAATGTGTGTATGCATCTCAAAGAGCACAATATTTAAAAGAGCTATGATGATGAAGGAAATAGACTGATTTTAATTTATGGACTGAAAGTAGCTCAAAGGTCAACAGAGCCATTGATAGGTATATAACTTGCTAATGAGAAAAAAATGTTCCTTTTTAAATTTCCCAAATTTACTAAAAAAATTGATATGATGTCATCCAAGTTGAGATCACAAATTGCAGGACAATACTCTTCAATGCACTTTGGTCACTCTTTGGAGCCATACCTTCCAATATGGGAGCCAACAGCTGCATGTGGCTATTGTAATTTAAACTCATTACATTTAAATACGATTGGAAATTTAGCTCCTCAGTTGCGCCAGCCACATTTCAATTGCTCAACAGCCAAATTGGGCTCTGACGACCATACTGACAGTGCAGACTATTTCAACATTTCCATCATCACAGAGAGATCTACTAGATAGCACAACTTTGAAAAGTCGGTGTCTTTCTTCCTAATAAATGATACTTGGAAAATAACTGAGAAAACATCAATCTACTGTCATGAATTCTTTTTCTACATTTATTTGTTGTTAGTGCTCTAAATAACCCTATCTACATTTTAGGGATAAGAAAAATTATGTAACACCATAATTAGAGATATTATAAAATTTTTGCTCTTTGGGAATCAGCAGCCCCTGTAACCTGACTAGCTCTGACTTTCATACACATTTTAGATACGCTTTTATAGAAGTGCATATCTCTTTAGTTATTTTAGAGAACTGTCAGATCGTTGAATAATCTATCCCCCAACCTGGTTGCTTCTGTGTCACAAATCACAGTGTGTTTGGTTTTTGTTGTTATAAGCTTTTAGAGACCCACCAAGATTACCTCTGAGGGAGAGAGAAACTGAGAATCAGAGATAAATCAGTTCTGGCAAAGCTCACGGTCTACTAAAACGGTGGCTCCCAATGTCTGCCAGAAAGGAGAGAGAGATTTGATGAAAATTTCAAAGGTCCTCAGCAAAATGAAGAAACAGAGAGCCTGTGAGTTTTCCACTGGCCAAATGTATTCCGTGTAAAAGCTTGTCCTCTTTATTTTGATACTGTCTTCCCTGCATTTTTTTATGTTAACTGCCTATCTTTTATGAAATTGGATAAGAGATAATGAGTGTATGTATCTGTACAGATGAGTTTTAATGTTAGCGAAATCAATTATAGAAACTGTGAATGTCTCCATTTTTAAAAAAAATCTATGAAAGCTAAAGGTTTGAATACTTCTACGCTATAGAGCAAAAATAAGCAGGCCAATAATTATTTGCAGATGATATGGGGGTAAGAGAGGGTGGAAGTAGGAGCTACAGAGAAAGTAATAATGAGAGGTTCCACAAATTGAGAAAGAAAATGATTAATTCTAAGCACCGCTCCCACCCCCCGCCAAAAAAATGAGACAAGACTTCATAGGGAGTTGGTCTTTCAGATAGACTTTGAACAAGAGGTCAAGTTTACACCAATAGATCAGGGGAAGGTGTCCAAGCAAGGGACCGATTTAAAAGAAGGTACAGATTAAGACAGTTTGGAGCTTTTATAAGGAAGAACAAGTCATCTGAAGTCTGAAATCTAAAGTACATGGAAAAAAATCAAAGAGATGAGACAAGAAGATAATCCGGGAGATTACAAGTGTGTGGGGCTTGAGGTATTAGGATAAGAGGTTCGGAATTTTTTTCGCTGAACAACTGGAAAGTCAATAAACGTTTTAAGCAGGGGGAAACTTAGCCAATGTTGTGCCTCAGTAATATGAATAAACACATGACAATATTCACCTGTCAATACATGAGCATCCTTCAAGATTCAGTTTGTCTCATGAAAACTTTCTCCACTATTATAACACATCCCTAGGTTCCTTAATCTGAACTTTCAAAGCATTTATCTGCACTCTCCATGGCACATTACCATTTCATCAAGTCACCATGAATCAACATGATCCGATGAATCATGTTGTCATAGTTAATTATCAGCATCACTACCTGTAGCCTTTTAAATAGTGAGCCCCTAATAGGGGCTAAATAATGACTGTTGGTACAAGCCAATACATATCCCATAGCCCTGATGTTCCCACCCACCCATAAATCCTACAGCTGAGATCTGTGAGGCAGGCATGCATCCTGTGGACATCTTAATCACATTCAAGCACATTGCCCTAAGAGACAGCTAAAGAAACAAAACCACAAGCAAATGGCAGAGAGTGTGATTACGTATTTGAGAAAGGATTTATATTCCTACTTAGCTTTTCAAATCAGACGATGCTTCTAAAATATTTTACCAGTTTCCTCACTGTTCTAGATCTTCTTGGCTGGTATACAAAAACAAAAACAGTTCTAAAGAATATACTCTGAAAGAGTAGCAATTCGTTTTATGGTGTTATAAATTATTTCTAAAGATGCTTCTAGTCAGTTCTCAATATGACATCCATTAAAACATTGTAAACACCAACTGTTACAATCTAAATCTCTCTTTAAGATTGGGGAGAAGGGGGGAAAATCAAGTACATAAACTCAGATCAGAGAAAATCGATCAGTCCAACCATTTGCCTCCTTGGCTGCTGATATCAAAAGCCATAAGGAAGATGGTGCCGCTCTAGTTTGTTTCCAAATTTCAGCTGAATCCTCAAGCTTTGCTCTGTCTTCCATCTTCAACCAGCCTACTCGCTCCTTCCATCACCATGAACATGCTCAGGTCTTGCTCTATATAATAATCCTCCCCTGACTCTTGTTATTCACTTATTAACAAACTACTTCCTTCTTTTCCTTTCCCTATAGTAACACTGTTAAAAGTGCATTATGGATTATAGTTTAAATAGACCTGTATAGACGCTGTGCTAAGAACTTTACATGCTAGGGTGGATCAAATAATTGATAAATATTTACTCCCTTCCCCTATGGAATGACTCAGTTAACTTGGTCAGTGGATGTGAGTAACGAGATGTGAGCAGAGGAGTTAAACTTGCTTATACAGTTTGGTTTGGTCTCTCATGCACTTGTGATAATCAAGAAAAGAGTGTGCCCAGTGGCTGCTACTCCTTCAACCTGGAGCCCAGAATGAGATACACAGGGCAGAGATGACCCCAACCTAAAGTCCAGAACCAAGCCCAGGCTCTGCTGGCAGACAGGTGGAGAGAACTGGAGAGGGTGGCAGGTTTCAGACCCACAGAGGCCTGTAAGCCAGAGCAGGATTTTGCTCTTTATCTTAAGGCCAGTGGGAGACCTTTAGGATGCAGCTTCAAGGGGAAGCCTCCATTCTGTCCAGCTGCTGTCTGGGGTCCCACTAGACCCTTCAGAACCTCAGCACACCTGTTACAGAACAGGTACTACAACACTGACTATGTCAGCACACCAGCAGTGCTGACTTCCCCGCCCACAATGGTTACTCTGGTTCAGGCTAAAGACAACAGTGACTAAACTCTGGTCATGTCAGTGAGAATTCAGAGGAACAGATGTTTGAATCGATGGGTCTCATTCCTTCGAAAACATGGCCTCAACTTTTCAGAGACAGGATAAGAGGAAGGCCTCCAAAGCTAAGGGAGCCATGCTTAGCCATGTCTGTCTCAGAGCAGATTCTGAATTCTTGCTCTGAAGGCAACAGAACTGACTCGGGGAAGCAGCTGGTACCAGAGGAGGTGGCTCTGCCAGCGATACTAAAATAAACCAGAGAGTAACGGGCATTTCATCAGCCATAAACCCTCTACCCCCACTTGCATGGCTAACTCCTTGTTATTCGAGCCTCCACTTAAACGTCTCCTCAGTGAGGCCATGCCTGATCCCATAATCGAAGTAGCTCTCCAGGCAACTCCCACCCTCCACCATTCTGCTTTTATTCTCTACGTGGCACTTGGTATTCTGATACTGAATGGCATATGTGTTTACTGTTTCCTCCAATAAAAAAAAATTTAAGTCATGAGAGGAAGGGGCCCTGCCTGTTATAAACCCAGCACATGGGCAGCATGCGGGGCAGGATTTCTAAACAAATGAGTGAACCGACAAGAACAAGATGCTCTCTTTTATACACATCCTCTCTGGTGTTTGTTTTCCTCCGCAAGACCGCTTCAGATGTTCCCGTTTGATAGGGATCTTCAAAGTCCTTATAAACACATGCAAGCTTTAATGCATGTGCCTCTAGATTTTTCTGGGTAAAGGAACCCTAGTTTTCATCAGAGAATCAAAGAATCTCTATGTATTATGGAATTGTGTCCCCCCCTAAATTCACATATGAAAGTCTTAACCCCCAATATGACTATAGGGATAGGGCCTTTAAAGGGGTAAAGTTAAATGAGGCCATACGGGTGGGCCCGAGTCCAATAATAATGACTAGTGTACTTATGAAAAGAGGAAGAGACAGCAGGGTTGAGTATGCACAGAAAAAGAGGCAATCTGCAAGCCTTTGAGGTCTCAGGAGAAACCAAACCCGCCAACACCTTGATCTCGGGCTTTCAGCCTCCAGAATGGCAAGAAAATTAATTTCTTTGGTTTAAATCACCCAGTCAGTGGTATTTGGTGATGGCAGCCCTAGGAATCTAGTTCCCTGTAAAGTTAATAACCTCTAACAAGAAACTACCATTTTTATTTGAGCACCTAGGAAGGCTGTGTCCCTTACATGTCAGCTCGTTTATTCTTCCCGACAATATTCCTGGGTGAAGAGGACTGTTCCCATTCCACAGGACCAGTAAGTAAAGTCAAGACTGAAACCCAGTCAATAGTTCATCTTGGCTGCACATCAGAACTACCTGTGGAACTTGTAAAGTCATTTGTACCTGGCCAACCAGGAGAGACACCAAGTTAATTGGTCCCCAAAGAGCCCAGGCACAAGGTACTTCTAACAATTAGCTGAAATTAAGAACCACTGAGTAAGGCAGCCACAATCCCAAAAGCTTATGATTCATGATTGCTGGCCTCCCCAGGTACTGATGGCAACTGTCACTGTATCTGCCCGTCAAAAGCTCCTCCTCATAACATGCTCAGTGAATCCTTGCTATTTTCTATCAGGCCACCTCCATTCACCCTGTTTCCACAACAGCCCAATATTTGCTTGGTGATAATGCCCTCCCCGCTTCCCAGTCTTTCCTGTTCTGGTAGGATCTCAGCCTAACTCCAGGGCTTAAGTATGTCAACTGGTCCTCAGCCAATGAGCACATGCCATTATCTCTGATCACGTGACCTATGCTGTCCAATCAGAGAGACTTCTTCACTGCATGAGAATTACTGGAAGAAGACCTTGTTCTCTTTCCTGCCAGATGTATAAACAGAAGGATAAAAAGTAGGAAATGCTGTAGCAGTCCTCTCAAGATGAATGCCTCCACACAAATAAAGCTAAGACAGCAGAAGAGGAACCAAGAAAAAGAAATGGAGTCCAGGTGACAACTAGAAATCTGGCTCAAATCTTTCTCAAGGATATATCAACAACTAGATTTCTCAGTTAGGTGAACTAACAAAGTCTCTTTATACTTAAGCTCAGTTGAGTTGGGATGGGATTTCTGAGACCTCCAATTCACATAGCATGTGTCATGTCAAACAAGAGCCTGGTCTTTTATGACTAGGAAGGTCTTCAAATGTCAGTAAAGTGTGGTGGTTTTATAACCATGTGCATTAGGTAAGAAATGTGGATTTTATCCTGAGTTCAGTAGGTGTCCCCAAAAGGTTTTAAGCATACGAATTTCTGTTTCCAGATTTAAAATACTGTTTCTGTAGAGAATATATTTGTGAGGTTCAAAACTGGAGTCAGAAAAACTAAGTTCAGAGGCCCTTGGGCTGTTCAGGTGGGAAGAGATGAAAGCCTAAGTTAGGACAGAGGTAGTGAGGAGGAGAGAAGGAGATGGGTCACCCAACCATGTAGAGCAGGGACTGACCAATTTTTTCTATAAAGTGCCAGATGGTAAATATTTAAAGTTTTGCAAACCATACAGCATCACAGCTACCCAACCATGCCATGGTAGTGCAGAAGCAGCAATAAACAACGCATAACTATGTTTCAATAAAACTTTAAGAAGTGGTTACTCCTGATTTAGTAAAATGGGTCCAACTTGGTC
This sequence comes from Pteropus alecto, assembly GCF_000325575.1. Classification (NCBI taxonomy): domain Eukaryota; kingdom Metazoa; phylum Chordata; class Mammalia; order Chiroptera; family Pteropodidae; genus Pteropus; species Pteropus alecto. The sequence goes on along the minus strand of NW_006439568.1, from coordinate 7,961,327 downwards.
ATTGACTAGAAGCAAGAGAAGAAGGAAATAAAAAGTCAAGGGAGCTGCTAGGTTTGGGGATCTTTATGTTCTCACTGTTTGGTCCCAGAATCACAAATTCATTGAGCCAGTTAATGTCAAAGCAGGATAGAAACTCATTAAAATTATGTAGTTCAACAGCCTCGTTCTACTGCTGATGATATTGAGGACAAGTTCCTCTGAGGTGGTGACTCGTTCGCAGCACAAACAGGACTAGAGTTTCCAACTCTGGTGTGAGCAGTATCTCTATTGCACTACACTTCTCTCTTCCATGCCTCTAGATAAAAAGGTTTTTCTCTGTGTCTTGAGACCACCATGTTACATGTAATAATACTGAGTATTTAATAAATATTATTATACATCGATAATGTGTCCGAGGACTACTGACAGACTGTCTCCTATCTCAGGAAACTTAAAATCTTATCGACATTATACACATTTCCTCCAAGCCATTTTTGTGCTGCTTTTTTTTTTATTTTTTTTTTAGATCTGATATTTTTTAAGTGGTTGTGAAACATACATCATACTTCTTTGCTCTAAGGATTATTCACTTTCTAATCTGAACAATGTTTTATGTTAAAAGCATACAGAGAATTTATTCAAGCCAAGAACTAAAGCGCTGCTTATTCAGCCTCATGACAAGAAAAGAATAAATCACAGACATGCATTATCAGAATATAACCACAGTCAACTCCAATTGAAGACCAAAAGAATCTTATGAAAAGGCAAGCAAAATGCCTTGTGACTGTTATGCAAAACCAAAAACCATACAAAGAGAAAGTCCAGAAGAAAATATGGCAAATACTAATTAATAGTGGCTGTGTTTTGAAAGTGGGTCCATGGAAAAATTTTTTTCTCTCTACTTTCCAAAGGATATATATAATATGCATGTAATTACAACTATTTTGAAAAGTTAATTTAAAAGGTAGGAAAATGTTTCTGTGCTGCATTTTTTTAAATTCTTGAATAGTATTTTGCTCTAGAATATTAATAGAATATATTAAATTAGGTAAAAAAATTTAAAAGACCTTTAGGTATACAACAAACTCTGCTTTCAGGTCTAAATAGCTAATATAGCTTTATAACTGGATAAATTATTTTCCTCTTCATGCCTAGTGAATGACTAAGTACTTCCAGACGCCATACCCTCCTCACTATTATCCTAGATTACAGAACAGCTCCCTTTTTTCTCATTTCCTGACAAATAAACCCAACATGGTTGGCTAACTATCATACGTTCAAGTTTTTCTGGACAATTATCTTTAAACATGGTTGCCTTATTCTCATCAGGAGACAATTTTTAGTGCCATGGTCTCGCTCTCTTCCTGCTTCTTTCAGGGAAGGTAGAACCCACTGATCTCTCCCTGAGAATGTGAGCCTGGATGTCAAAGTGGGGGACAAAAGCAGTATTAGAGAGCAAGTAGCTGAATCCTTTGGTTTGACAACTGGCTTTTCCAAAAGGGCCAGCTCAGTATCATCCAGCTCTCAACCCCATTCCCACCCACTGATGAAGGACTGGTGCGCAGACACAGAGGGAGAGAGAAGAGAAAAAGCCAGCTGGGATGGGAAGAGGCAGTTATGTGTGCGGCCCTTGGGGACATCTTTCCATCGTAAGTTCAAAAAGACCCCATCAGCACTAAGGAGCAGATAGGAAGGTCTCTAGGAAGCGGTCAGCAGAAGGCGTGTTTAACTCAAGATCCCAAATGCAGCAATCAGAACACACAAGTACATGCAAGTTCCTACGAGTGGTCAACCAGTTCTGTACGCCAGCCAGCCCTTTCCACTTGCTCTTTTCAGTCCAATTTATGATCACCTCAATAATAACTCTCAGTCCCAACTATAAAGAAATAGACCCTTGCCCCAAGAAGTTCCATTAACAGGAAACCTCTCTTTCAGGGCTGAATCTATTTTGGTTTGCATGACTGCCTTTGTCAAATCTGAGTGTGTACACATGTACTACGGCACGGAATGGAACTTAGGGAACTTGGGATTTTTCTACATCCTATTATGGATTGTTCGAAAGCCTGATGCATTGAGCAAAATATGAATTCATTCAGCAATTATCTTCCGAGCACCTACTATTCACCAGGTATTCTTCTAGGCGTTTAAATACAACCATGGTGGGGGGCGGGCGGCAGGGACACAAAGATTATAATTGTAGTGGTAAGAAATTTCTGGTTAAAAGAATCATCTTCAGAAATGAGAGTCCCTAGAAAATCTACAGTTAGATTGTTAATTTTCTTAGAAATAATAAAATGTACCCAGACTTAGAACCTTATCTGGAAGTTAATAATATAAGTGGGTAAGGGCACAGACTGTGGAATCAGATTTTGGAGTTCAAATACTGGATCTTCTCTGAGTAATTAACAAGCCTTCTTCTCCCAAAAAAGACCTAAACATTCTGACATAGGAAGATCCCTCTTCTTGTCCTAAAAACACCCAGTTCATCTGACAATGAAAACCATGACTGACAGGCCCCATTCATACAGAGAGCTTTCAAAAAAAATTTATTTTCATGGGGCCACTCAAATATGAGCAGACAGCCTAATATGTACAAACATTTTGGGGTCGATACCAGAATGAACAAATGGGGGGGAAAGACTTGTAAGAAATATGGAGAGCAAAGTTAACTTCGATTAAAAAATTATAATATTTGCATTAACAGCCTCAATGAAATATGAAAACATTATACCCATAGGATAAAATTAGGTGCTATAAAAACTTCAGAAAGAAAAAATTCTTGAAAAATTAAAAATGATAGAAATTGTAAATGCCACAGAAGCTTGAAAGATAAAATCAGTCTACCAGAAAACAACAAAAAGAACTGAGATGAGAAATAGGAAACAGACTAAAAATATAAGAACCACTCCAGGAAACTTATCATCTCAAAAACAGCAGCTAGAGAAATAAAGTACAGAATGAATTAGATAAAAATCAATCAATTTTTTTAAAATTCCCACTAATGAATGACATGAGTTTCCATTTTGAGGTACCACTAACTACACAATACAATGGATAAAAATAGACTCACACCAAAGCCTAATCTCATGAAAGTTCTCAATATTAACGACAGAAATAAGATCAAATAATTTCAAGAAAAATGTATATTTCAAATAAATGATCAAGAATGAGAAGGCTTCAAATTTCTCAAAAACTAGACTGGAAACAAGAAGATATTAGAGGCTTCAAAATTGTGAGGAAAGAAAATTTCCAACTTTTAAAACTAATCAAGTTATCAATTAAGTACAACGGTAGAATATATACTTTTTGATACGTGTAAGTAAATTCTCAGAAGAATGCTTCCCATGTACCTTTTCACAGGAGGTAACTAGAGGATGTGCTCCATTAAAACCAAGGGGAAAACAAAGAGGAAGACAGGATCCTAGGACAGGGGAAGATGTCTGACACAGAGACACCGAGAAAGGCACTCCGAGGATTACGATAAAAGAAATTTTAAACACAACAGCTCTGAAGCAAGTCTAGAGAACAACTAGACCAATTTGAAACAAATCAGAATTCTTGTGGGACAATTTCTTCAACAAGACGAAATGAACAGAATATCTAATGTGTGAACATATTGGGAAGAGATTTAACAGAGAAACTTTTGGTTGGAATTAGTGATAAGTTTATAGGACACGAAGGAAACAACAATAAAAACATTAGGCAATTATTTGAAGAAGATAGTGACTAATTTTTAAGTTACATTCAAATACAATAAAAATAAAATCTAAATTTTAAGTTTATAAAGTGTTTATCATACTTCCCAGCACATAGTAAGTACTCGAAGAATTTAGAATCTCTTATGAAGTGTTTCTTAGTAAAAGAAGAGTTAGGAGTGAAGAAATTTTACTCAGACAAGTTACTTAGGCAAAGCCTGTTTCCTCATATGCAAAATGGGAATAAGTACAATTATAGTAGGCGTTAGAGAAAATGTTTATAAGCCACCATCCTTGGTACACAGTAAAAATATTTGTCTATATTTGCATATATAATATTTAGGTGTTTGATCGCCTGACAAAAGAAATCCTAATTTCAAAATATTTAACACTAAGAGGACATGCAAAAATAATGGCCAAATATAAGAAATGCAGTGATTCTGAATGTTTACTTAATCAAAGATTTAAGAAAATGCCTGAACAGCCTCCCAAGCATAACAAGAAAATATCGATAAAACCTTAGAGAATGACTAGATAGACTAGGAGACCAAAATGAAACTCCAAAGTAAAGAATAGGTAGAAAATCTTGTTAAAGGAATATACTGAAAATTAGAAGAATAAAATGCCTTGGCAATAATCAAATAAAAGTAGTGCATATGAATGATCAATAAGCTGTAATAAAGGGCATGACTTAAATGTGTTACAGCTGTTGAGTTCTACAAATGACTTGGATACTGTCTTCTCGTTCCATCTAACAGATATGCCTTCATAAAAGGTAAGTATTTTCTATGGCCCTGAGCTCGACGATGACCATCAACAAGTTACAGGGACAGAACTAACAAAATGCCTACTGAAACTTGGACAAAGTTGTTTTTTGCCCTCTCAAGAGCTCCCATCACTGCTTTAAGTGGGCATCTATATCTAAGAATGAGATTCATCATTGTGCTTACATACATTTACAAAAAAAAGAGGGGGAGAAAAAAATGCATTAATTTTTATCAACAAAATGCCTACTGAAACTTGGACAAAGTTGTTTGTTGCCCTCTCAAGAGCTCCCATCACTGCTTTCATTAAGTGGGCATCTGTATCTAAGAATGAGATTCATCATTGTGCTTACACACATTTACAAAAAAAAAGAGGGGGAGAATAAAATGCATTAATTTTTGTCAACAACTAAATGACTATTTAGATTTGCTAGAATGACTTAAGTTACTCCAGGTACAGTGAGTTACTTACACAAAGCCCAGATGTGATTTCTACAGTGATTTACAGAGGGACCGAAGTGGCTGACTCACTTAGTGGCAACAGAGTAGCCACCGAACTCATCTGAACTTGGGTTTGAATTCTTATTCCAACATTTTCAGCTGGTGACCTTGGGGAATTTAATCTCTCTGGGTCTTAATTTTTTTCATGTAGAAAATGGAGATATTAATAACTGCCTCCTGGGATTACTGTGAACAGGTAGGACATTCAGAGTAAACAATTATCAGTATGGCCTGGGTCCCAGCCCACTGGGCCACCTATTGCTATCAATCACCAGTACAGTTGTACCAGGGTCCACTGGCTGAAGAGCAATCCCAGCTGCTGGTATCAGTAAATGCCTAATAAATGTTAGCTACTGTTATTATTAGTTTCTTATTTGTGTTTTCACGATTTTTCTTACTAGGGTGAATATGAACGATTTTCATACCCAGAAAAAAATATGTTTTTAAATATTACTTTAAGGTAGCTATTTAGAAGATATAGTTATGGAGAATCAAGAAAATATTGGGAGAGGAAAAAAAGCGGAGGGGGGGACTTAATCTCTCACTACTTGAGCCAAGGGTTAGACGCCTCCAGAGGATCACAAGAACTAGAGCATCACTCTGTTGCCTTCGTCCGTAATTTAAGAAAAATTCTTGATCCCTTTTAGAACATTCCATTTGCAAACCCCTTCAAAGTAGGCACTGTGCCATCCCTTCCAATCCCAGCAACAATGACAGAAACTGTAATAAAAAGACTCAAATCTAAGCTCTGCCACTAATGAGTTATGTGACCTTGGGCAAAGGAGCCTTCACATCCTTATTTATGAAATGGGAACAAGAGTGCCTGTTCCAGCTGCCAACGGATCAGCCGTGGCTCAAATGAGAAACTGTACTTTGGAAAGCAAGAGTGCTGTGTAAAGCCAGGGCAGTATGATTTCAATGATGACGGCCTTGGGGTGAGGTCCAGCGAACACACGGGTGCCAAAGCTACTAGCTATTGAGTTTCAATTAAGAAACCCTGGCCAAGCAAAGGTCAGAGGGAGGCAGGAGCTTCATGGGGTTGCAGAGAGGCACTTAGCAAGCAACAGACCGTGCTCCGGCCAGGGAAAATCACTCTCCCTTACCATTAGAATCAGGGACAATGGCCTCAGTGCCCTGGAAACCTAAATCTTAAGGCTTTTAAAAGCAGGAAGGGGGCAAGAAATAGGAGACGAAAATGGAGAGCACATTCTTATCTTGGTGAAATGGTGAATGGGCCAAGTTTATTTTCAGCATCTTCTTCACCTTTCCTGACATCGCCCCTACTTGCTATTGTTTTCCTAAAACTTCAAACTCACGCTATAGGACCAGAGTGCCCTTATGGTACCCGCTGACTGGCCTGTGCGCCCATCCCCTGCTCCACAGGCAAGCACCCACTAAGGCCTAACATCTCCAGAAAATGACTCGTGTTCTGAAAATTATACCTTCCCCCAACAACTGAGAATTAGAAGCCCTCCTATTCCATCCTTCTCCTACCTGGAGTTAGTGATTTAAAAATAAACTAATATACAAGAAATTGTCAATTACCCACATGTTCTTATAGGTCATCCTTAAAAAAATTTTTTGGGAGATATAACTGACATAACAGTATATTAGGTCATCCTTTAATAGCCAAATTGTTAAAGAAAATTCTGAAGATGATATCTTAATCCAGGATTCTCCAAAGTGTTCTAACTAGGAAATTAGATAGACACCTGTTGTTTTTATCAAATTTCTGCTCTGCCGTTAACTAGCTGAGTGACCATGGGCAAGTTACTTAACTTCTCTGTATCTCTTTCGTTATTTATTATAGGGATGATAATGGTACCTACCACATAGTTGATGTGAAGATTGGGTTAATATATGATAAGCAGAATAGCACCTATCACATAGTACGGTATTAATACTTTTTAGTTATGGATTTATTTTACAGTTAACACTCCTTATCTGCACCCCGCACCATCCACATTTCCCAGAAAGGACATCTCCTCTGAGAGATCATACACCTAAACTCCTGATGGCTCTTGCTCTAACAGTTACACTTTCTATACTTTGTATCTTCAAAATCTCCCTCTCCACTGTAGCAATTCACAGTCTATAAACACTCTCAGATATTTTCTATCTTAAAAAAAAAAAAAGGTTCCTTTCTACTTGTTTCCCATCTAGATAAGGCCCTTTGTCTTCCGTGTTGGCAACTTCTCACCGTGTTGGCAACTTCCTTGACCAGGATCTTCCTACAACTATTTCTCCCATGTATTTCCTTCTTTCCATTTCTATACATTTGCGTCAAGAATAGATTCCTCGTCACCCATTTGATCTTTGAACTGCTGTAATATGGATTTGCTTCCCTATTTCATCAGAATGCCTTTACCACCTGACTAACCCAAGGGCATTTCCCCCGCACACACCTTGCTGGCTGTCTTTGTACACCAGGTGATGCTGACACACTCCATTTTGAAATGGTTCCCCTACTACCTGCTTCAGCTTCCTCATTCCCCCCACCACCCAGCGCCAAAACGCTGCAGCTGCCTGACAGTCATGCTTTGCTCACACAAGGTCTCCCTCTCGCACCCGCCTAATCTCTTGCCTTCGACGTGTGCACAGAAGGACGTGAGAAGAACATGTGACCCTATGGGAGAAAGGCATTCCAGGTGGGAAGAAAAGCATAAAGACACGGTGCACTGCTTGGCCAGCAAACAGCTAGCTGATCACTGGCTCCTCGAATGTCAGGGAAGATCCTTAAGGAAAACCGTGGGAAATCAGCCTGGAGCAGGAAGGCAGTGACATCCTGGGAAGGTTCGGATGCTAAGGAGCCTGGACTTGATTTTATCAGCAGTGAAAAGCCCCTCAAGAGCTGGGAGCGATTATGTGTCCGCCACACCTCACAACGAAACAACCCCAAATCCAATGTTTCCCCCTACGAAATGTTTCCCAGTTCTGTTCCTCTGTGTTCCCCTTGTCCCTTGTCATCTTGTGAATTCTGCTTCCTTGTTCTTTTAGTCTTTCCAAACCCACCCTCCATAGTCATTAGTTCACTTTTTAAAACAAACAAACAAACAAATCCTCCAAGAACTTCTCACAGGGAGCCCAGGGTGGTGGAGGGGTCCATTGCTGTGGGCTTGGTCGCTCCTCTGATGGAGGGAGAACAGAGCCCCCACGCAGCCTATCCTGCCCATGTCTGCACCTTTTTACTGAATCCATTTACCACCGGAGCCTTGAATTTGCGACTCAACTATAAGCCCTACTAGGGAAAGGTTCATAGCCTTAGATTCTTTTATATTGCTCACTGCTTTTCACAGTGCTCGGCTTATCACAGGTGCACAATAAATAATCATTATCCACATAAAAAAGAAAGGCACACTCATGTGTGCTGGGTACACAAGTGAATCTGGAAAACAGCAGCAGCAGAAACAGAACCCCAAAGACCTGGGGCTCCTTACAAAAAAGGAAACAACTGTAGAGAGCCAATAGCAAGAACAACATCTTAAGAGATATGAGCCAACAACCTGAAAAGGTTTTCCCTATCACAGAGCCCAATTAAGTGATGTTTTGCTTTATGGTAATTTTTTTCTTAAATTACTGACTTTTCTAAAAGACAGCTAATAAACTAGAATCAAACTAGAATAAAACCAGAAAGCAACCCAGGACAGTGATAAAACAAGGACTCTGGAATGTGGCAAGGTTGGCAAGAGAGCCCAGGCCCAGCACAAACCAGCTGTGCGGCCACAGGGAAATTTCTTCTCTAGACCTACAGTCTCTCAACTATGGAGCAGGGAAACCACCTGCCCCACCGCCTTATGAAAAGCAACGTCTAGAGAGGCTGGCAAAAAATAACTAATTCTCGGTTTACTCAGCATAGTTGAGTATGCCTTCCATGTACCAGACATGGTTATAGATGGGCACTGGAATGTATCGGAGAATAAAAACGTCAAATGCGTGTTCGCATGGAGCTCATCTTACTCATCCTTAGCCCTCGTGAGAATAAAATGAAAGCCCCGGTCCTTTCCCCTGTGAAAAATACACGTGGTGCCATGTATGTTGTGCATACGGTTGTAAGGGAGTCAATGACCACATGAAACCTTCGGTCCCCTCTTGTGATCTTAGATTAAGAACCTGCCCCAAATAATTTTTGACAAAAGAGCCAAAAACATACAGTGGAGAAAGGAAAGCCTCTTTAATAAATGGTGCTGGAAAGCTGCCTGTTAAAAGAATGAAACTAGACTATTGCCTATCACCACACACCAAAATTAACTCAAAATGGATTAAAGACCTTAATATAAGACTTGAAATAATAAATGCATAGAGGAAAACATAGGAACTAAACTCATGGACCTTGGACTTAAAGAGGATTTTTTGAATTTGATCTCAAAGGCAAGGGAAGTAAAAGCAAAAATAAATGAATGGGACTACATCAAACTACAAAGCTTTTGCCCAGCAAAATAAACTGTCAACAAGGTAAAGAGACAACCATCCAAATAGGAAAATATATTTGCAAGCAATGCCTCCAATAAGGGCCTAATATCCAAAATATACAAAGAACTCATATGACTCAATAACAACAACAACAAAAACAAACAAACCAATTAAAAAAATGGGCAGAGGACCTGGACAGACACTTCTCCCAAGAAGACATACAAATGGCCAACAAACATATGAAAGAATGCTCAACATCACTAACTATTAGGAAAATGCAAATCAAAACCACAATGAGATACTATCTCACACCTGTTAGAATAGCTGTTATTCACAGGACAAGTAATAACAAGTGTTGGAGAGGATGTGGAAAAATAGGAACCCTCATACACTGCTGGTGGGACTGCAAATTGGTTCAGACACAATGGAAAACAGTGTGGAGGTTCCTTAAAAAAAATAAAAATTGATCTACCACATGATCCAGCAATCCCTCTACTGGGTATTTACCCCAAGACTTCAAAACATAAATTCGAAAAGATATTTGCACACCGATGTTCATGGTGGCCAGGATATGGAAGCAACCTAAGTGTCCTACGATAGATGATTGGATAAAGAAGCTGTGGTACATATATACAATGGAATATTACTCAGACATAAGAGATGAAATACTGCCATTTGCGAAAACATGGATGGACCTTGAGATAACCATGCTAAGTGAAACAAATCTGACAGAAAAAGTAGAAAAACCACATGATATCACTTATATGTGGGATATAAACCTAAAAGCAACAAATGAACAGGACGAATAAACAGAGACACATGGACAATAGATGAGGGGTTACCAGTGGGAGGATGAGGAGGTAGATTGGGCAAAAGGGGTCAAATATGTGGTGACAGAAAGAAATCTAACTATGGGTGGTGAACACACAAGGAACTATATATATGCCTTACTGTTGAATTGTACACCTGAAACTTACAGGATTTCGTTAACCAAGGCTCCCACTGTGCACAGACACAGCGGATGACACGCCCGATTCTAAATCTGAAACGCACAGGGCTGCAAAACAAGCCTGGCCCCTGCCATCCTCCAAAAAATCACACAAGAAACAGAGTCAACTAACCCCTTCTTAGGCTTCACAAAATGAAGTCCACGATTCCCCTTGGCAGGCAAGACCAATTCCTCTCACGAACAGGCAAGTTCTCCCGCCCCCCGCTCTAGTTAAATTCACCTTCTGTGCCCTCTCAGGCATGGTCTTCCCTTTCCAATCTTCATGTCGTCGTCTTATTTTCTCCAAAGGCAAGTCCTCTCTCATCTGTACTGCTTTCCTTACCTGCTTTTCCATCACCATCACAACAAAATAATAAATCAATATCCAGAACTTGACAAATTCTGGTGTTATTTAATATAGAAGGGAATTGAACAGCTTTCTTCTGGATGTTAAGACCATGTTAAGCATTTCTAGGCTACATCCATGCTTGAAGTCTTAACCGACCAGGAAACCAGACTGTGTCTTTTACGATAGCGACACTCCATGCTCTTGTATAATGCAGCTCACGGAACCCACTTCTAGAAAGCTGCTTCCTTCTAATCCCATCCAACTGCCTGCATAGTCCCCATTAAGTCTTCCATCCTTATGAGGTCCTCATTATCAGCAGATGATTAATACAGAGAAAAAAATCCAAAATTGAAGAAAACATGTGTGAGGCACAGTAACTCTGGAAGGCTAATCCTTTCTTTAAAAAACTAAAACACACTCTATGACTCAAAAATCCCACTCCTAGCTATTCATACAAGAGAAATAAACTCATGTTCACACAAAAACCTGTGAACAACTGTTTAAAGTGGTTTATTCAACATTACCGAGAACTGGAAACCAATCCAAACGTACTTCAATTGGTGAATGGATAAACTGTGGTAGGTCCATTAAATGCAATACATCTCAGCAATTAAGAGGATTAAACTACTGATAACGTGCAACAATGTGGGTGGATCTTAATGAATTACTCCAGGTGAAAGAAGCCAGACCCAAAAGGCAACGTAGTATATCATTTATATGACAGTCTAGAAAAGGCAAAACTATAGGGACAGAATTCAAAGCAGTGGATGTCAGGGGCTGTGGTAGAGTGAAAGGGCACATGGACTTTTTGGGGTGTAGGAATTGAACTTGATTGTGGTGGTGGTTACAAGACTGAATACATTGTGCATGTTTGTCAAAACACAACGACAAAAGGTGAATTTTACTGTATGTAAATTATACCTAAATAACTCAATTTTAAATGTTTTAAAATACTAATATAGAAGAACATTGAAAATAGGGACTCAAGTTTCAAAATCAATAGTAAAATAGATTGAACGATCCTGTATCTTGAAAAGAGAAACTGAATTTATCTATTTGACCAAAATTAGACTATAAATGTGTAATTCTTAGAACAAAAAAGAATCTATTTGTTATATAACTTCCACGAGATTTATGTCAGCAGGACAAAATATTTTTAACTTCTTGTTTGACTTTTCATAGCCCATTTATAAAGATAGATCATTTTTTCCCAATCTGTTTCAGGGTATGTTTTCACCAAAGACTTCTTTTAATCCTTAGATGGTCTAAATATTTTTCTTTAGTGCCTATCAAGTCAGCATCTTAGGTCAATTTTTTCTCTAATGGTTATCAGGCTTAACTTAGCCAACTTTTAACTGGGTCACAGCTGTATGATTCCATCGGTTTTCCAATGTCACTTTCAGAGAGTCCATAAAATTTCCCCCCTTTTGAAAGATCTGAAATTCCTCTTTGCAATCGATTTACATACGTATTGTATTGTACACATGGGTGCTCATCAAAAAGATCCCAGCCTACAAAATCGTGGGTGCTAGCGTCAAGTAAATTTTCGGAGGGGAAAAATTAAGTGATGAGTCCTTAAGAATATACTCATAACAACGTTTACTTCCCTCTGTTACCTCGCAACCATGGGGTACCAGATAATAAATCAAATAATACATTTAAATATGAGAGCCCTCATATTTTACCAATTACGTTTTGTTGGTTTTATCCCAACTCTGGATAAACTACATTCCTTCATTGAGCAACTAGTGTGGTACCAGACACTATACCACCATGGGGCCATAACAATTACTTTAAGTGTGGTAGGACGATAAGGAGACAGACAGCATCATCATCATCTTATCCAACGTTTACTGAGTGTTTATTGAGCAACTACCAGAATGAGTCCTAAGAGCGTTCTTAATACTAATATAATAACCGTCTCAACATGCCTGAGGTCATTACCATTAATATTCCCATTTGATTGATGAGCAAAGGAGTCTCTAAGCTGTCCAGTGAATTGCCCAGGCCCACACGCCAGGTCCTTGGCAGCGCTGGGGTGCATACCCGGTTTGCTGCAGAGCTTGTACATTTAACGACAGCACTGTGAGTGTTATGGCCCCCACACTGTGACATGAGCAGGCCTGAGCCCATTCTGTGGCCCAGTTCTTCAAGTCAGCAGTAGCTGAGGTTCAATCCACATGGCCAATCCACAAACATCTGTCAAGTCACTGAAAACTGGTGTTCTGTCTAGAAAATCCCCAAACACCTTTCACAGCAGCAAGAACAGCCGAGAAGCAAAGGAACTGAACTTGCCAGCTGGCTCTTCCCAGTCCCAATGCCCTTGCAAAAAGGCTGCTGAACGCAGAGGGGAGGCCACCCCTGTCACCCAACAGCTGCTGCCCCTTCACGCTCTTTGCTAGAGGAATGAAGCCATACAAGCAGCTTCTTGCACCCACACTTCAGAAAATCAGACTAAATATAGCCAAGTGTGCTCTCATGAGCCAGCTCAGAGCTGGTACTGCTGCTACATTACACTTCAGAAAACTGGGGAGGAATCAGTTTGATTTATAGCAGAGCAGCTTTCTTTCTTGCTCCTGTGGTTTCAAAAGGACCATACGCAAGATCTAACTGGGCTGTGGGGAGTGCTGAAGGTTTGGCCAGGCAGATAATGGAGCCTGTAGGAAAAGGAACGTACCAGACATGACTTCAGGGGCGTCCTCACTCACTTTGCTGCCCATAAAGGGCTAAACCACCACAACACCAGAACTCGGGGGGGAGGGGGGAGCGGCACAATCCATTATGTAGATCATACACCACTGTTTTATGCCCTTTCCCCCATTCCCCACCCATCAGCATCCAACTAAAAGCTCACTCAAATGCTACCTGCTTGGTGAGCTTTTCCCCATCCAGCTCAGAACTCAATGCTCCACTTGTTCTCAGACCTCCCACGTTATGTCTCTTGGACTTTTATTTAGCACTTATATCATTCAGCCTAATCTGCTTCTCTGTCTCCTTCGCCAAAGTGGAGGGGGCGGGGAGAAGATTGTGCTAAGCTTCCTTTTTCATTAGATTTCCCCCAAATCTAGTAGAGTTCCTTGAACACAGGCAGTAGTACTGCTTACCAACAGAAAATGCAAAACCTGCCTGAGTGCCAGCAGAAGAAAGTTTGCAGTGAATCCCCACCCCTCTCCTAATTAATTAAATGCACATCTGACACTCCCCAGAGTTCAAGGACCAGGTTCAGACCCCTGGCTATTCCTCCTGTGACAGGTCACCACCACAGCACCTACTGTGACTCAGCATTACAGAACACAGCTACCTGCAAAGGTGCCACACCATCTCCCCCGTATAAGCAGCAGCCCTTGCCTCTTCCGGCATATGGCATAGAGTATAGCAAGACACGGGAAAGGAACAGAGAGCTGAAAGGAATTCGGAAGGGCTGGGTCAGGCATCGCAACAGTGGGATTAGACCGAAGCCCTGTCTGAACTGGCTGAGAGGTCCTGAGAAGAGAAGGGAGTGGCGGGAACCATTGCCACAGCAGGTTGAGGCCCCGCTCAGTCACCAGATAGGAATTTTTAGTGATGGGCTTCTATTCACCACTGTCATATCCTAAAACTGTGATTAATAGAAACTGCTGGTGTGGAAAGGTCATATCTTAGGAGCTAGAGAAAGAAATGAGAAAAAGAAAAAAAGGACTCTTGGCGACGAGTGAAATGGAAGAGAAAGGGGTAGCGGTTAGTTGCAGAGTCACACCACGGCACTGCACAGGTGAGCAGCTGTCAGGGAAGCCTGTCCACAGTCCCACTGCTTTTACGACATGTATATACTCTGTAACACAGCAGGCAGTTCTCCTTAAGGGTGGAAGGGGGCTATGTGGAATCAGGAGCACCCATAACCCTACCACAAATTCATTCAGTCTTCCATCCGTTCATTCGTTCATCATGCTTTGTACGGGGTCTGCCGTGGGCCAGGCCTAAGACAGCGCCAGACCTCAGGAAGCACCGCCAGGTAAGAGAGTGATGTTCTCAACAAGGAAATGCAGGTGTGTTAGCACCAAGACAGCAATCTTCCTCCTTGCTTCATCTGTCACACGAGAGGAAATCCACGAGAATGACACTTCCGGTCTGTCTTTACTCTCTCATGGGCTCTTCTCAAAGAAGACAATGATTGACATGCAAGTCTGGGAAAGGGAACAAAGCATAGGTGGCTCAGGCCTCCCTCCTTCCCTTAAGGTCCCACCTGCCTGTTGTGGGAGCCTATATTCTCTCTGCTCTCCAGCTGTCGCCATTACAGAGTCAAGTACTCTTGTGAGGGTAAGTTCACTGTCGGAGTATAATATTAGCAAGTCCACTTTATCACCCAATCCAAAGCCAGAAAGAAAATAACCCATGTGGCCTTGTAATAAACATGACGTTTTTATCTCCCATCGAGTCTCTGTGATTCAGTTCTGAATTAAAGCAGAGTACAGAGCCATCGTTTCGAACTGCTTCTCTTCGCTATAAGTGTCTATTTTGTTTGCCCTTTTCTCCAGCCAGTTATTACTTACTTATCCTTATATTTTGGTGATAAGCAGTTTTTTTGTTTTACTCTTTTATGGGAGATAAACTGTGGAACCCAAGCATGTAATGATTCAGAGGCCATTTGATAAGCCAATTTGTGCACTCAGGATGGAAAATTCAGATTCCCCAACACAGATGTCATTTAGAGCACATCGGCTTCCATCTGAAATCTTCAAGGGGGGGATGCTGAACATTGGAAATCATTTTTCTCCCAAGTAAGAGGGGATACTCTATTAGATCTAGAATAGAAATATTATGTACAATATTCGTCCACCCCACTTTACTTACACAGCTCTGAGGATGAAGCCAGGAGAGGAATTGGGGACAAGTAGGAAAACCCTTCTCTTGCTTCATTTATGAAATAACCACTGTGGTCCTTCAAGGACCAGGCCCCAATCTTGGAGTAAGGTGATCAACACAGTCCCTGATGAAGCTACTTTCTCCTCTCCCCATTTAATGCTGCAACTCACTTCTGTTAGTTAACATCGCCTCAATGGACACAACCATCTACACAGTCATTCTATGGAGAACGGATTACCCTGTGCTTTCTGTGTCCCATGTCCTCTCTAGCGGTCTTCCAGCAATTTCAGGTAATTTATTATAATGCAGTGGTTTGTTAAAAAGGCAATGGATGCCAATATAATCCCACTCTGAATGCAGACCGTCACAGGCTCTATGGCCAGAAAACAGAACTCAAGGATGTCCGGCTGCCCGCCAGGGCAAGGCTCTGGTCAGGCCAGGGAACAGAAATAAGATGATGTAATTAAATCCAGAGAAGAAAACGCAAACCAGGGTAGTCATAAAATAAAGAAAGGGAATTTCTTTTTCTTCTTTAACTCAAGGCTACAGGTTCAGCAAAATGAATGAGCTCCTTACTTGCTTTTAACACTTTTACAAGTTTAAGCTCACTTTAGAAAACAGGTTACACGTCGCAAAATCCTTCTAATTTGAAACTAATTAGAAAAGACAGGATACAAAACATGTGCCAAATAGTATAACTGTTTGTTTTGTTTTTTTTTAAACCAAGAACGGGAGAGAGTGCGGATAACATTTACTGAGGATCCTTGTTCCAGGCACCCTTCCTTAAGTTCTTTCCTTTATTTAATCCGCACAATTTTCCTGGAAAGTAATTAGTCATGTGCCCATTTTTGTCCACATGTAGATATTGAAGCTCAGATGTTAAGTAACATATATTTCCTATTCCAGTTCTTCTGCCAACATTCGTTATTCTCTGAATCAGTGTTTCTCAATGAGCTTTGAAACACTGGTTGTTACTTGGCATTGGGTTGGGGACTTTGTATGGGGTGACCATGCACACTGACAGACAGTTAGCATCCCTGGCCCACGAGCACAAAAGACCAGTAGCAACCCCCAACAGCAGTCCCTGCGTATCCCAAACACGTCTTAGGAGGACAACTACCCCTCAGATAGGAACCACTGCTCTAAAAGAGTCTTTGAGTATCAGGACAAAAAACTGAAGTGAGGGGCATGTCCTTTTAAAGCACCCCCCGCCCGCCCCCCACCGCCCCTGCCCTTTCGAATTTCTCAGAAGCCCATTATTTTATGGCATTTGTACTCCTATGAAAACCCCATGAACCGTTATGGAGTCAGTTACAAAAGCTCTATGAATTTATTTCCCATGCATTCCAACATTTATTGAGTACCTATATGGATGAGTCAGGTACTGTGCTGTTGGCTGGAAATATAAAGCCAAACTGCATGGTTCTAAGCCCCCAAGGAGTTACATTCTTATGGTCTAGTGACAGATAAGTATGGTGAGTGTTAGGATAGATGTAAGCACAGGTGCTAGCTAGGAAAGCTGAGTGCAGGCATCTCCCATAGACAGGGCAGAGTGCTGGGAAGGCAGAAAGGCTGGCTAGGTCCAGTTCCCAGAGGAAGTGAAGTTTTTCCTGAGCCTTGAAAGACCAAATGAGAGGAGCCAAGAAGGGCCCATTCCAGGCAGAGAAAACTGACTTTGCAAAAATCAGAGAAGAGAATCATACCTGCAGCCAAAGTTTAAACTACTTCCTTCATTCTTCAAGTAGAGACCTCATTGTGATTCAAACTCAGGATCTCCTATTTACTAGAAAGGCATGTTAGCCAAATAAGTCACTAGAAATAAAATAAGCTCTCTGCAGTCCAAATGTTTTTCCTTCCAAAGCCCTTGTTTTGTAAGGTCTAACCCACCAGACAAGAAATATGACTAATTCCATACTTCGTCCAGTGAGCAGGAAATTGCTTTCGACTATATTGCGCATTGGCAACCAGTGTGTGTCCAGCATTGAGGACACAGAAAGATGGGGAAGAGGTGATCATCAGTGTCATCTGAGGAGTGAGGTAGTAGGGTGTCAGAAGATCGATTTTACCCTTGGCCTCAAGCTCAGAATGAACTTTTTTCTTTTTTAAATCTGAAGTCTTGTCTCACTTACCAACAATTATAACATGCAAAAAGCCAGATTCTCCCCCTATTACATTTGCACAGAAAACATAGAAGAGCCTTTGGCTATCTGTTTTTTCAAAGTCAGAGATGTTATATATAATTAGAAAATCAAATATATAAATAAACGTATTAGATATGGATAACTAGAAGTGGCCAGCTTGGGGATCTCTGAACCCGAGCTAGCCCAAAGGCAATAGTTTACAGAAGCTGGGTTGTAGCTACTTCAGGGTAATTATAAAGATCAAGAGTCAGATTAGTTTAGTTTCTCCCACCTGGGGCAAGGAGGGGCGATTCTACGCCAGCCAGCCAGCCCTGTGTTTCTTTCCTGCCTCCAGCCTACAAGGAACAGGCTCATTTCCCCTTGGCATGAAGCCTGATGTAACTGGCGGGCATATGCCCTCGCTTTCCTACTCTGCACCCTTCCCCTCTGACCTGAGACACACTCAGGAACTATAATTCTGTAGGTGAACTAAGCTCCCCTTTAGTCCCATGGTCATTTCATTTTATCACGCAGTTTGTCCTCATTCGACATCAAGACCATATCTGGTCCACATATTACCCTACCCCCCCATCCCCGGCCCCGAGCCCCAGAAACTACGCGCTCAACAAGAAAGCCGAGGTAAGAGAATCCGAAATGAAAACTCGAGATTTGTCACAAACCGCCTGTCCCTGCTTTCAACCAGGAAGTTCGCAGAAGGAAAGGTGGTTGAGCCAGAACTGCAAAGCTAAAGGCCAAAATTACACCAGGAAAGAGGAAGGTGGTCTTCAAAGAAAAGAATTCACCCCAATCGAATAGGTTGGTTGTCCTTTTTATCCCTAGTTGATCCCATTTCATTTCTGTAAACTTTGCTAACCCCGGAGGGCCGTATAAACAGAGACAGGTGTAGGGGCACCTCCACTCCCGGGGTTCATCTGCTGCCGTCCCTGCCGGGTGCACACGACAAGGGGCCCTCGACCCAATCGCAGTCCATGCTTCCCGATGACGCACCTGGCCAGGGTCCTCCCCCACGTGTGGGGGGCAAAGCGAGCATCCCCAGCCCGGTGCCCCCCCAGACAGCCCCGATGGGAGAGAGCAGCGAAAGGGGCACCTGGGGGTGCGACCTCATGCCGGTCTCTCCGACTTTCCCCCCATTTCCAGCGCATCGTTTCACATTAGAGACACTCCAACCTTAAAGTCCTGCGCACCTACGTGTCCTTCCAAAGCAACTGACTAAAGCGCCTACTGGCCTTTCGTGGCTCAGGTGAGTGCCAAGAGGTGTAGGAGGAAAGGGCACGCTCGCCACCACCCTCTTTCCTCTCCTCCCCACGTTCCCTAAGATTCACCAGGGATGTGTGTATTGGGGTGCGCGGGTTGCGAGGGAGCTTAAAATGCCCAAGCGTCCCTTACCTTCCACAGCCATTCTCTCAGAGCCTCCCTAACGCATGCATAATTTTCTCGGCCGAGGTACTCCTCTTGCCCCGCGCTCCCCCCCTCCTCGCGCTTTCGCCTAAAAATTCTGCGCTCATCTGCTCCAGGACCAACCTGCCGCGGTCACGCAAAGCGAGGCTGCCGGCTCCCAGCTCGGCGCAGGGCGGCCTGGGAAGTGTAGTTCCCCGCCTTCATTCCTACCCGGGAAAGCGCCCCAAGTCTTGCGCGGGGCGCGGCCCCGCCTCCACACCCGGATGGCAGCTCCAGTTTCAGCTGCTCCACCTAGAGCAATGCGTTCTGGAGGGTCTCGTGAGCAGACCCGGGGACCCAAGGAGGTGTCAGGGACTACATATTCCAAGATGCCGTGCGCTGGGTTTCGTTCCGCGCTTAGAGTACAAACCCGTGATTGAGATCATCCCTTCAATTAGAAGGGGGTAAGCACCTGGCAGGGGTCGCGTGGGAGGCACGAAGCAGCAGGGTTTCTGGTGTGACCTTCCGAGCGTGTTTTTTGGCTTCCTTAGCCACCCATTTAGTGAGAGGAGAGCCAGCAGCGGGCTTTGGTTCTCCGCCTGGGCCAGAGAGTCGCTGCACAGGGCGCGGTTGAAATTTGAACCTCTGCGCCCCGGGATGTGTGGTTTGGCCGAATCCCGTCAGGTGATAAAGCTGATCCTCTCCGTGGTTCAGGTGGCTAACACTTAACTTAGGGGTGGAGCACGGCTTAAAAATCCCAAATAGGCATCTCCCCTAAGGGGTTATTTGGAGCAAAATCTAGGAACCAGGATTCCACCTGAGGATGTCTGACGATGGAAGCCTGTGTGGCTTCCAGGGTAGGAAGC
The DNA here is from genome assembly GCF_000325575.1 of Pteropus alecto. NCBI lineage: Eukaryota > Metazoa > Chordata > Mammalia > Chiroptera > Pteropodidae > Pteropus > Pteropus alecto. Next base: position 7,941,415 of record NW_006439568.1, on the reverse strand, counting down.
TTTCAGCTCGCCCGGCCTGGGACCTGTTGGCAGTCTGTGATAGGGCCTGTTAATTAACAACGCCTAAGTGCTCGTGTTCTTTCAACTTCTGAACCTGTGTCCTAATTCCAGGTGCTTGGGGGTGCTTTGAGCGCACAGGTAAAAGAGTCCTGTGGAGCGAAATAGAATTCCAGAGCTGGTAGATACTGATAAAAGTGAAGTTCCCAAACTTTTTTTCCCCCTGCGTGTGGAAATACTGATGCAGGTAGAGGTAACGGAATGGCTTTAGGAAGAAAACTGACTGGAAACTGCATGCAGTAAGACTTGTAAAGGCCTTGAACTCGGAAATGCACGTGGTACCACTTCCACCCAGCGCCCAGCATTTCCGCCCCTCCCCCATGTATATGTTTAAAAACGACTCTGGAAAATAACTCTAAGAAAGTACGAAGATCTGATTGTTTCCATTATCATAACTACTTAGATTTTCTTTCTCTGTCTTGGTCATAAATTTTAATTTTTTTTACAATTTTGTTTCTCTATGTGCACGTGCATACCTGCTCTTCTTACCACTAAGAACCTATGTGCTTAATCCTCCTATTGGGTAATATGGCTGTGTCTGGGTCTTTAAAAAAGACCAGTGTGCGTCAATTAAATGCCCTTGATGATACTCTGAATTCACACAGCTGTGTGCAAATCAAACCCAAGTCTTCCAGCTTTGGTAAAGAGAGACCTATTTAGTGAAATACAGTTGCCAAAATAATTTTTCCAACCACATATGCAACCAGGCATTCCAAAATATGGAAAGAACTGAAATCCAAGTGCTTCTCACCTCTCTCAAGTATATAAAATCACCAAAGCATTCATTTCCTTTGATTGAATAAATGGAAAAGAAAGTCAAGGGACCATAGGCAGTATCAATAGTTCTCAACCTTGTCTGTGCATCAGCCTTTTACACATTCCTAAGCCCCACCTTAGTCTCAGGATTTCTGTGGGTTTGGGTAGGTATACTTAAGTTTTTAAAACCCACAGGTGATTCTAACTGCAGCAAAGGTGAAGAAAACCTTTGGTTTACTTTCAAGCTTTTAAGAATCTGGGTGATCGTAAAATGTAAAAATCACTGAAATTCATTTTTAATTTTTAAAATCTCATTTCAGAGGAAGTCTGAGATCTTTCCTAACTGATATGCATTCCAGTTTAAGTTTCATTTTTAGCGTAAATGTAAATAAGATGTGAAGGAAATATTAGTTTAATCATATGGAATAGCCAATATTTAACTTTTTTCTAACCTATAAATGGAGCAATTTTATGTGGTTCAACCTAATGAAGGATAAGCAGCAGTTACTCAAGGTTTTCAATTACTGCTGAATATTAAAATCACCTGGGGAGCTTTGAAAAAATAATAAGTTCCTACTAGAATGACCAAAAGAAAAAGACAGAAAATACCAACTCTTGGCAAGATTATGGAGCAGTAAGAACTCTTATATACTCTTGCTGTTGTGAAAATTGACACAACCACTATGGGAAACCACTTGGCATGTTAAGCCGAATGTAAGTTTATCCCGTCACCCAGCAATTCCACCCCTAGATGTATGTACCAAACAGATACACATACACATCTTTTCCAAAAGACATATACAGGAGTGTTCATGGCTGCGTTATTTGAATAGCTACAAACTGGAAACAACCCAAATGTTCATCAACAATACATTGGCTAAATGCATTGTGGTATAACCAAACCGTCCTCCATAGCAGGAGTCGGCAGACTATGGCCCGTGGGCCAAATATAGCTCCCTATCTATCTTCGTATCACTCATAAGTATAATTTTTACATTTTAAATGGGAAAAAAGTCAAAAGAATATTTTGTGATATATCAAAATTATAAAAAATACCTACATAATAACCTCAGTTTTACTTTTTGGTCTGCAAAACCCAAAATATTTCCTATCTGGACTTTTATAGGAAAGAGGTTTTTCAAACCCTACTATAAAGTAATGAGAATGAATGAATTACAAGTACATACAACAAACTGATGAATAATATGCATTAGTTATCTACTGCTGGTAACAAATAGCCCCAAAATTTAGTGATTTAAAATAACATATATTATTCTCAATTTCTGTGGGATGGAAATTTGGACACAGCTCTGCCTGAGGGGTTTTTACAGACTACAATCAAGGCATTGGTTGCTCTGAAGTCATCTGTAAGCTCATTGGGGAAGGCTCAGCTTCCAAGCTCATAATTTCAACAATTGAAATCTGTTGGTGGCTTTCAGTTCCTCACAGTCTGTTGGATGGAGGGCCTCAGTTCCTTTCTGGCTGTTGGCCAGAGGCCATCCTCAGTCAGTACTTTGCCACAAGGGCCTCTCCAACAAGGCAGCTTGCTTCATCAAAGCATGCAAGCTAAGGAGGCTGTAGAATTGTATAGCAAGATAGAAGTCACAACCTTTTGTAACCTGATTATGGAAATGCCATCCCCTCAACATTGCCATATTCTATTAGTCAGATGCCAGTTACTCAAAAGGAGAGGATAAGACAAGGCCATGAATAACCGGAAGTGGGGATCATTGAGCGTAGTGGTAGACGCTACAGGATGTTGAACAAAAAAAGCCAAACAAGAAGTACATGTGATGTGATTCTATTTATGTAAAGTTTAAAACGTAGAAAAACTAATCTATGGCATTGGAAGTCAGAATAGTGGTTCCTTCTAGTGTGGAGGGTGTGGTCAAAGTGGGGAATAGTTACTGGAAGGAAGCCCCATGATGGCATCTGGGGTGTTGGGGGGGTTTCTGATTCTTGAACTGCACTCTGTTTATTATACATGTGTATAATGTTTGTGAAAATGTATATGTGTGATTTGTGGAAGTTGCTTGCGTGTGTGTTGTACTCCAATAAAAAGATTCAATTAAATATAATAAATGACCCATTTATCAGCCACTCTTTGATTATTTTTTTTCTTCTCTTTCTTCACCATAGCAAAGTGACAGTTCCATTCCATTTCATTTAAAAAGTATGTTTTGAGGACTTACTATGTGCCAGGTGCTTGCATAGAAGCTCGTGATATATGGTAGGCTGTGTGCAGAGCTGAGAAATATGTGCCACAGTTGAACATAGCATTTCGGGCATGACATAGGAAGTTCATTTACTCATGAAGTCACATCTGATACACAACTAAATTTAACGAAGGAGAGTCAGCACTCAGGGTTAGATTCTCAAGTGAAAGTATAGAGTAAAAATTAGGAATGAGCAACTTTGTGCTTGAAAATGCCTTATGTGGCCCCTTGAAATATAGGACATGTAATTTTATGTATACAGTCCTGTAGAATAATTTCCTAGCACACCAAAATTAGAGAACATGAAGGAAAAACTACTGGGAAAGACTTTATGCGAATGACTATATATTCGAAACAGTCAACTTTTAAAATAATCAAATTCTTAGTTTCGAATGGGGGCATAGTTAAACAGTTTCATATATTTTTTTTCTTTTGGACTTCAATACTTTAATATGCTGTAAGATTTTTGTGAGGATTAAATGATAATTAAAGCTTCATCTTAGAGTAGAGGCAGGTCTCTAAAGAAATGGGAGTTTGTTCAATAGATTTAAGCTACCTGTATGAATCAGACACATAAAATGGTTACAATTCGCCAGAAATTCTTCTAAGTGCTTTAAAAATTCCCAGGCATTTTGGCCATGTGTTTAAACATTGTTCTATGCTGCCTTTCCAATTTTCCACATATTGTGTTTTTGCCGTAGGCGGTTTGGGAGAGTGGCAGACCAAAGTCACAACATGGAGCAGGGCACGTTGGGCCTGAAGGAGCCCCTCCTTGTGCCTCTCTTCTTGGAGGGCAGATGAGTGATATGGATAAAACCCTGTGCACCCTTTTCTTCTTAGGGAGCTCTATGCTTTCTTATTTTCCCCGGGGGCAGAAAAAAATAGCATATTATGTTGTCGCAAAAGAAAAGGATGGAATTGAGCCTTCGTGGTTAGAGATGAGAAAGGGTCATCAGTTGTCAGAATGTGAGAGTCAGGGGAATTCGTGTAGTCGGAGCCCTATAAAAGGCACTGCAGGTGCTGATGACAGATGACTGTCCTCATAAACCTGAAGGCATGATCTAGGGCTCAATCGTCATGTCTGCCAAACTCAGAGAAGTTAAAGAAAAATAGGACATAGGAGATGATTTAGATTGCACCTGGGAGAGAAAGAATGCAGCTCACTCGAGATGTGCCTTGTGCGATAAGGCAAGCATTAGCGTAATATGGGCCTAGGTTTTGCCTTCTGCTTGCTTTTTCCAACCCATGGTACCTGTTAGAGAACAATTTGGCATGTGAAAGGTATTTCTGTGAAGTCTGGTTTTATTCAAGGAAATGTGAATCTTATGGAGGTGGGGGAAGTTATCAGCTAATTTTTGTCTCATTGTTTTAAACACGGGGGTAGTATCTGTTAGGTGTCTTAAGTGATACAGTGTATATTTGTTAAGGTGATCTCTGCCTTCCTCATATAACCCTTCTATGGACCCTTAGGGGTCCTTCATTCACATCCCCTGGGCTGGTCTCAGGAAAAAAATAAATCCAACCATAGAACTCCTTACATGTGCCATGTGCATTGTTGACTCTGCCTTTGGAGGCACAGTGATGGAGCAGAAATACCCTAAACCCTGGAAACATATAGATCTGAGTTTGAAATCTATTTCTCACCACATACCACGTGGGTGGACTGAAATAAAGTAATTAACATCTCTGGCCTTGGTTTACTCATCTATAAAATGGATCAAAAATATATCCCTCTCAGGGGCTTTTTGAAAATAAGTTATCTATCTGTTTTAACAAATTAACCCCAAACTTAGTGACTTAAAATAGTAAACGTTTATCATCTCACACAATTTCTGTGGTTTGGGGAATCAGCTGGGTATTTCTGGCTCAGAGTGGGTGTCTAATGAGGTTGCAGTCAAGATACTGGTCAGGTGGCTGTCGTCCGAAGGCCTGCCTGGGGCTGGAGGACCCACTTTTGTGGTGGCTCACTCGCTCTGGCTGTTGGCAGAAGGCCTCTGTGCCTCACTACGTGGACCTCTTTATGAGACTTCCGGTTGTCCTCACAAAATGACAGCTGGCTTCCGCCAGAGAGAGTGATCAAGGGAGAACAAGGAGGAAGCCACGACGTCATTTGTGACTTGCTCTTGGAATCACATGTCGTCACTTCCGCCTATTCTACTTGCTGGCGGCGAGCTCTGTAGTTCGGCTGTCATTCAAGGGCAGGGAATTGGGCTCTGCTTTTTGAAGGAGGTGTCTAAGAATTTGTGGACATATTTTAAATCACCGTAAGAGGTAACATAGGTAAGTTTCTTGTAATAAAGTAAGTATTCAGTAAATGAATGTAACTATTATTTAAAGGGTTAAATAGTATCTTGTTCTACTCTGCCTCTCCAGTACCTAGCACAGTTTTGGCATATAGTGACAACCTTACATAATGAGCTAATGATTAAATAATGAGCTAAATTTACTTCTTGCCTTATGTTAGGTATTGTGCTGAGCATTTTCGATGGAATAGCTCATTTCATCTTCACAATAACTCTGGGAAATGGAGACTACTCTATTATTATCCCGATTTTACAAATGGGAAAACTGAAATATACAGAGAAGTTAAGCAGTTTGTTAAATGTTAACATATGGAGAGGCTCCGTAGGGCCAGGAATTGGTCTCAAATAGTCAACTCTAGGATGTAGCTTTTAACCACCAAATTATGGGTCTTCCCACAAATCAGTGACTCTAAAATTATTCCTGTGAAATACTCCTGCCTCTGAACCTTATTTGTCCTGGAATCTTCTGAGGGTGAGAGAAAAATGATACTTGAATTGTGAAGTCTGTATTTTGAGGCCCTAGAATACCCTAAATCTCCCAGCCAAAATTTCACAATGTGACAGGTAAAATTTCTCCCTCCCACTTTTCCTTTCTATTTGATCAACACTGCCACAGCCCTCTGCTTCCTTCTGTTCTGCACTTAGGTTTCTCCTTGAAACTTTGAGGTTTGACGGTCCTAAGGCTAAATACAAGCTTGAAAAAAAAACAAAAAACAAAACAAACTAGATGACCCCTAAAGGTCATTTCCTGCTCTATAGTTTTATGATTATGTGAGTCCTCCTTCTTCCTGCTTCCTTTTAGAAATTAGTGACCAAAAAACCTGTCAATTCATCATTAACGATTACTCTCGACTCTCCTTTTTGTCATGCCTTAGCCACTGTCCTACACCTGATAAGGACTGGAATGAAAACACTGCAGCAGTCTCTTAGCAAGGCTCGCATCCGTAGTATTCTGACCTCTAAATTATCTTGTAACCCAGGACGACATGGGTCTCCAAGAATATCTTCTCTGTTGATGTCGCCCTACAGTTAAATTAAAACCCTTCTATTGGCTGTGTAGCAGTACTTACACAGAGGACCATGGATATTGCAACATATCAAAGGATAGTTTTTGAAGAATTCAGCCTTACAAGAAGTTAGTTGTCTTTAACTAATGGACTTTCCTGAAGACTTTTGCATGCTAATGTGAAATGTGAATCTTCCTGAGGATTTTTCTTTTGGGCTTATAGGCAAGCACAGATTTCGGGTCAGGAAGCTCTCTTGAGTTGTCCATTTGGAGGCTGTTTCTTCCAACTGTACCTCTCCCTGACACTTCTCACTTGGTCATGAGCCCTCATCACTGTATAGGACCTAAACATATGAAAGTCCAGAAAGCCACTCCTCAACAGGCTGCTGCTCTATTTCTCTTTTGCTTTCGGACCCTCAGCCTCCCCAGAGTCACCACTTTAGAATATCAAGATATGTGTGTGCTCGTATGCATATACATAACTTTCTATACTGATATACTGGGTAATTGTAAAAGGGAATTCATTCACGGAGGATTTTTAGGGCATAGAAACGACTCTGTATGATACTGCAATGGTGGGTACATGTCATTATACATTTATCCAAACCCATAGAATGGGCAACACCAAAGGTAGACTCTAGGTGATAATGATGTGACAATGTGGGTCCATCGGTTAGAACAAATGTCCCCCTGTGGTGGGGGATGTCGATAATGGGGGAGCTGTACATGTGTTGGGGGAAAGGGTATATAGGAAATCTCTGTATTTACTGCTCGATTTTGCTGTGAGCCTGAAACTTTTCTAAAAAATAAAGTCTATTTTAAAAGAAAATCTTAAAGCCAAGTACTAAATATAACTTCCTCCAGGTTTAAAAGCATGTGTGTGTGTGTGTGTCGACTAAGAAGTCGACCCTTCACTAGATGGGTCCTCTCTGAGGATGTCCACAGTTTCCAATCCGACTTCACTGTCCTTGGTTTTGCACCTCTATCTTAGCAAGCTGTATCCTCTAGACTTCCCCATTGCAATTCCATTCAGGTACTGGAAAACCCCAACCCTTACCCTTCCTGTGATTCCCTCATGAAGACATTCCCCCAAGTCCAAGTCATTGAGTCCAGAATAGCATCCTAGGGGTTTTTATTTGGACAATCAGTGATTTCTTCTGATAACCCAAAGAACTGCAAAATGGTATAGGGAGAGGTCTTGATGCTCCAAATCTTACAGCATTGTTCAAGCGGGCATGCATCCTCCAAGTCAGATCTCTTTATTGGCTTTCTGAAAGATACATCTTTAAAAAAAAAAAAAAAGCCCTATTAGATGTGTTAGAACAGCACATACTTGCCCTAAACTTATTTTAATTTACAGGTAAAACACAGTCCCTCTAAACCCTAACAAAAAACAAAGTATGTTCTAACTGCTTTTAATTTGCAAGATAACTTTTTCTTCCTCTAAAGGCAGTAAAGTTCATTATTATGCAGAGTAATCTGAAATTCCTTCCATGTTTTTAGCTTGTATCACTTTGGACCTGATGGACAAAGAAAGGAGCCATATGTCCCCAGAAGACTGCTCCCTTAGTAATATCAAGAAAACATTTGAAGAACCATTTAAGCAAGTAAGTAGTCAGGCCCTGTGCTGGGCACTAGGAGTGGTACCATGAATAGTACAAGTTTCTTGCTCTGAGAGTTGGCCTTAAAAGGCATTTATCCATTTATTTATTCATCAGGCCCTGTGCTGGGCACTAGGAGTGGTACCATGACTAGTACAAGTTTCTTGCTCTGAGAGTTGGTCTTAAAAAAGGCATTTATCCATTTATTTATTCACATATCAAGTATATTCTGAGCATCTGCTATGTGCTAGTTACTATACTCAGTGATAGAGAATGCTTTAGATTGAATACCCCAGATATAGATTCTAAGACTGAGAATTGTGAGTTGTGTGCAAAAGGTTTATGGGGTGATATTCTAGGGAGATACAGTGAAAGAAAGTGAGGACAGCAGGACTGGGGATGGAGAGAAGCAGACACTCAATGTGATTGCAACTGAGGCCAACTCCAGTCCTCCCAGGAGCTCTGGAGCTGAGATAACCCTTTAGAGGTATTCCAAAGAAGCAAGGAGGCCAGGCCTTTGTATGCCCATGTCACCCAGTCATTGGTGGCCTGGAGTCTCTGAGAAGAATGTTAACAACATGGACAAAGCAGTTTTTTTGTAGCCTAGGGAAATGCCCAGCAAGGGACGGGGCTGTGAGCCATCAGCATTCAATATCCCCAAGAGTTAAAAGATGTGGAGAAATCTATGTGAGAATATAACCACCACCACTATTAGGTTACAGCGGGAACAAGGGAGTTAGTTGGTGGTCTGGTTGATGAGCCATAGCAGCAAATAGGTAAGTGTAAAACTGTTGTCCATGCTGTAAAAATACAGAACAAGAGCACTTAGCCCAGTCTTAGGGGTCCTGAGAAGGATTCCCAAAGAAGGTAATGACAATGATAAGATAAGGAATTAGGCATACGAAGACACTGGGTGTGGAAAGAAATCGTTAAAGAGGAAGAGGCTTCCTGGTAAAGGGGACAACAGGTGCAGCGGGTGAGGACATGGTGTGGGGGAACCTTATGGAGTTAGGAATGGCTGGAGCGGAAAGTGCAGTAGAAGAGGTGCAAGGTGAGGCAAAGGACTGACGGCCTGAACTTGGACCCGAAAGAAGAGGGATGATGCCGGGTCCAGGGGTTTCATCCTGATTATCCTGACAGTCACGGTTTCCAGCAGGGAGTCACATGATTGAATGTGCACCTCAGGAAGATCATTCTGGCTACAGGGCTGAGAAAGGAATCAGATAAAAGAGCAGCACAGGGGACCCCTATAAGTGACCTTGGAAGTGGCTAGTTCCTTGGTTTCCAGAGAGAAATGATGGTGACTTAAAATGGAGGCATGTCAGGTGGGATGGAAAGAAATGGATGGATCTGAGAGATATTAAGGAGGCAAAATCCGTAAGGCTCGACTGATGGATATGGGTCTTTAAGGGGAAAGAAGAGTCAGCTCAGATTTGTCTCTGAGCCAGAGCAAGCTAGCAGGAGTGCGAATGATAGATCTAAGAGAGTGTCTGACTGAAACAAGGGAACCAATTAGAAGCAAGATAAACAATGTATTTTTGTGCAGGGACCCATCCGGAAAAGAAAAACAAAAACCAAAACCGTTTATGACCATATTCCTTTTATCCAAATGAAAATACTATTACAGAATTATGTGAAAGTCATATGTATATTCTTACTACTTAAATTACCTTTGTTAGAAGAATGTCAGTGAGGAAATTGGCCCTGCTTTTAGCCAATTAAATATTAATATCTGGGCCAAGTTTAGACATAGCAACACAGAGGCAGCTTCTCATTTTTTGGTTTCTATTTGTGTAGTGCTTTGGATCTCACGAAAATTATTCCAGGGCATGTTCTTTTTTATTCTCGATGCCACCCTGCAGGTAGGAATTATTACATTTCCAATATACAGAAGCAGAAACAGAGGCTCGGAGAAGTGGGATGACTTCACTTCCCAAGTGGCACAGTCGAGTCTAGAATGTTTATTCCATGCAGAGCAGTGTTTCCTGAGGATCAGCCACTGTTTGCCAGGCGTCACACAGAGATGTAATCGATGTGCCCACTCCCTGCTTCCTTCAGCAGCATGGGCCTCTCTCTCTCTCTCTCTCTCAGTTGTAGGATTGTCTGTCCGTCAGAGAAGCAGAGATGGGCAGGCAGTGCCTTGTTCCAAGGAAGCCCTGCCCTGGGCCACTGTACCAGACGAGCTTTGCCTTGGGTACTCTTGGAACACAGGAGCCGAGTGAGGTAAAGCTGGTTTCTCCAGATGTAGAATCCTGTGCTCTGTAGATTCCTTCCAACCAGGTCAAACTTGGTTTCTGAGTGATACATTATAGCCAAATGAACTAAATGTAGCTAAAAGAGCCCCCTCACAAATCAGTGATACTGTAATCTCCAGAATCAGATGACTCTCCCCTTAACTTGAGCAGGGGTGAGGACTAGAAAAAAGAGGAGGGGAGCAGAAGAGAGGGGAGGGACCCGTTTGGTTCTGAATCTGCCCCTTCAGGCTGCAGTCTCTGGCCACACGATGGCTTCCTTTTTGGCAGGCACTTCCAGTGACAGGTTTTCAAATATAACGTGAAGGGAGCTTATATCTTAATCAGGCAGTTTAGAAATAAGAGATATAATTAAATATGATTATGGGTAAGCTTAAATTTTCTGAATATAAACACACAAGTACAAGTGTACACTCTTTAGGTTTATTCATTAGTCTCTTCACAAGCACTTTGTAGTCTTTTTCCCACAGCTTTATTGAGATGTAATTGACATGTAACATGGTACAGGTTTAAGGTGTACAATGTGTCAATTTGTTACGATTATATTTTGCAAAATGATTTCCATCATAGCGTTAGCTAACACCTCCATCACATCACATAATTATCATTTTTTTGTGTATGGTGAGAACATTTAAGATTTACTCTCTTAGCAACTTTTAAGCATAAAATACAGTATTAACAATAGTCACCATGTTGTACATTAGATCCTAAGAATTTATTTGTCCTTTAACTGGATGTTTGTATCCCATTTTCCCTATCCCCAGCCCTTGGTACCCCCACTCTACTCTGTTTCTACAAGTTCAGCTTTTTCAAATTTTACCTACAAAGTTATATTTATTATATAGTGTTTGTCTTTCTCTGTCTGACTTATTTCACTTAGCATAATGCCCTCAAGGTCCATCCATGTTACCTCAAATGACAAGATTTCCTTCTTTCTCATTGTTGAATAATATTCCACCGTGTGTGTATGTGTGTGTATATATACACACATACCACATCTTCTTTATCCACTCGCCTGTTGAGGACACTTACCTTGTTACCACGTCTTGGCTATTGTGAATAATGCTGTAATAGACAGAGGAAAAGCACTTTGTAAAAGTACTTTGTCATCTTCCTTAGCACCTTCTCCTCTTCCGCCAACCTCTATCCTGAGCTGCCTTATTTACTTCTGGAGTCCCATGATCTGGTCTCTGAAATGACCATCAAAATGAGCCAAGAAGTACCCTTGTATTCTAAATACTGGTGTAGAGAGTTGCAAAATACCTCTAATTTAAGTTGTAAAAGTAATAGTTATAATATAAACAACTGCTAAGGACTTTGCACACACTAACTCAATGATAGGTTGGGATTCAATTATATTACAATCTAAGGATTTTGTGACTTTTATAACAACTATTTAGCCATCACCTCCCTCTTTTTTTTTTATTGCCTTTATCTAGATCTTTGAATTGTAAACTCTGTTCAGGACTCAACATGCTGATTTTATGCCATTATTTACACTCTCTGTGAAGTAGGGAGGATGCCACTTTTACACTTTTACACTTTTCACATGGGTGCATCAGAGTGATTGCTCTCTGGTTTGTTTTTTTGCCACCATGCCCCTGCTTTCTCCCTAGGGAGACTCTTCTTAGGGACATGGCTTAGGCCAAGCAATACTCCAAAGGCAGCTATTCTCAATGATTTTTCTCTCTAACGCTATTCCTATCAGTAGAAGCACATTTTGACAAAACTATCTACTAAGAAGCTGTCTCATATGGCTGTAGAAGGGCTAAGACAGGCCACAGATGACATATGATTCTCAGCATAGCCCAGTGACACCTCTCACTCTTCTAGGTAGGCATATGCCACACTATAATAGGAATAATCTTGGGTGCATTCTAATTTGTTTAATTTTAAAATTAGGTTGCTATGAATCCTATTCCACAAACTCAATAGTGCAAACTATGTCACAGTTGTATGTAGAAACTGTAAGGAATACACCAGGAAAAGAAACCTTCTGGAAATAATAAATAATTCAGCAAGGTTACAGGATACAAGGTCAATATACAAAAATCAATTTTAATTTTATACGCTGACAATGAGCAATCTGAAAATGAAATTAGAAAACAATTCTATTCATAATACTACCAAAAAGAAAAAAAGTATATTTAGGAATAAATTTAACAAAAGAAGTGTAAGACTAGTCACAGAAAATTACAAAACATTGGTGACAGAAATTAAAGAACTAAATAAATGAAGAGACATGCCATATTCTGAATCGAAAGATGTTAGTTCTCCTCAATTACTATCAAAATCCCAGCAGATCTCCTTGCTGGGACCACTATTCTGCCTCATGAGAAGGCCCTATACTGCTTTTCTCCTGGGCCATCCCGTTAGCCAGAAGCTGGGCCAGAATCATCGGTTTCTCCAGATTCAGATCTTTATACTTTGTAAAGGTTGAGAAGCTTTAGTTGAAATTGGCTTTCCAGTTATTATGTTATATTATGTTATAGATAAATGAACTAAATGTAACTAAAGAAAGTCCTTGTACATCCTGAGTAAGCAGATATTGTAACCATCCAGGGTCAGAAGGGCTCAAAAAACATTGTCAATCAAATGAAAGGACAAACTACAGACTAGCTCGAGAAAAGTGCTATAAATCATATATGTTATAAAGGACTTATGTCCAGAACATATTTTAAAAAAGAAAATATCCTCTTGCATCTCGAAAATAAGACAAACAACCCAATTAATACATAAGCACAAGACCTGAACAGATTTTTCTCTAGAGAAGATATATTGAGGACTAATAAGTACATGACAAGGTGCCCAACATCATCAGTTATTAGGGATATACAATTTAAAACCACAATAAGATACCACTTCTAATGCACTAGATCGTTATAATAAAAAAGAGACAAAAGCAGGTGTTGAGGAGGATATGGAGAAACTGGAATGCTCACATATTGCTGATAGGGATGTAAAATAGTGCAACTATTCGGAAAACAGGTTTTTAGTTTCTTAAAAAGCTACCACATGACCCAGCAATTCCACACCTATGTATCTACTCTCCCCAAAATGAAAATATGTACACAAAAGACTTTTAAATGATTATTCACAGCATTATTATAACACAAAAACCCCAAACTAGATCCAAATGCCCATCAACTTGTGACTGCATAAACAAAATGTAGTATATCCATATATTAGAATACTCCTCAGCAATAAAACGAATTGAATTTCTCATGGATGAACCTCAGGAACATTATGCTAAGTGAAGGAATTCAGAAACAAAAGATTACATATTGAGTAATCCTCTATATATGAAATATCCAGAAGAGGCTAATCTATAGGGACATAAAGCAGATCAGTGGTTGTTGGGATTGGAACTAAGAGCAAGAATCGACTGTATATAGGCAGGGGAGTTGTGGGACTTGGAGTAATGAAAATGTTTTAAAACTGGATTGTGGTGATTATTTACACATCTGTAAAAATTTACAAAAAGCCAATGACTCTTGCAGTGAGGGAGATTCTATGAATTTTATACTTCAATAAAGCTGTTAAATAAAAATAACCAAGTGAGAGGTATAGATAAAACAAGTTTGGCAATATATTGATAATTCTTGAGACTGGATGGTGGGCGATGAGGACTCATTATACTTTTCCTTTTCACCCTTTGTGCATATTTGAAATTTTTGTAATAAAGAATGAAAAGGAGATGATAAAGAGAGAATGTCACACTTCTTCATTTCTTTAAATGAAATAAAATCTGACTCACAGTCTTTATATCACAAGGCTGGAGGAAAATTTAACCTGTCATTATAGAGGTCCCTTGTTAGGGGTCAGTCAGCAATCTGGGAGGCTCATGGCATGCTTCAGGCCAGCAGGGTCATGGTGATATGACCCTCATCTGGTATGAATGGTCTTTAGAAAGAAGTCAGCAATGTTGCATTTATGCCGAGGTTGGAGCAGGAATCTTTTCTGAGGTCTGTGAGCCTCCCGAGGGCCAGTCTAGGCACAGGATCCTGGGCATCATTCCTCTCTAAGTCTTCGTCCATTTATTCTCAAGGAGGGTGTGACTTTTTGACATCAGATTGAACCACAGACCTACCTCCCCTTCTCAGTCGTGGGAGTAACCTCCAAGCTCCTCCCAGTTCTCTTATCTTAACCTCTTCCCTGGGTTTCAGCTTTCACAGTGGCCAGGAAAGGGCTCCGTCTTTGCAGCCACTTACTGAGGTGGTGTTAATGCACCTGAGGTATGGATTCAAAATGGATTCAAAAAATGTTTTCTGATTTAAATGCATATGTGTATGTGTAAAATACAGAGCATAATGCAAAAGGAACTTTCACCTTTTCGAGTCTGACTTGAGCGTGCGAGCCTCAGTGCATTCACTCATTTAATCATTCATAAAACAAATATGCATTGAGACCGCTGAGTAGTGCCAGGTACTATTAGCAGCACCAGAAATACGGCACTGAACAAAGCTCATAAAACTCTGTTTTTATGCAGCCTAGACCCTAGGGCTTAGGTTTCCAAACTTTAATGTGCATGAGAATCTCATGGTGATACTGTTGATGTGTGGATTCTGACCCTGTCGCCTGCGTGCTGCTTGAGGTCTGCTTGAGCAAATTCTCCTGGGGTGGCAGCGTTGCTGGTACTCAAAGCACAATGAGCTGCAAAGTCCTAGTGTGGAAAGTGAGAAAACCTTGGAAAACACATAAATTTATCATTCACAAGTTTTCGTACTGAATTATTTACAGCATGCTTCTCATCTGTGCTAAGGGATGGTCACTGACATACTCTGCCTGAGGGGCTCCGCACTTGTCGCTTACTCCCCAAGTAAATTATTTCTCTCTCTTGTCATGGAGACCACCCTGGCCAAGCAGCCTACATGGACCACACCCTATGTTTACACGCACAGCGGCTTTCTGATTAATTCACAGGTCAGGACTTATATGTCAGCCTTCTTTTAGAGATCTGATCCTGTTTTGCACTTCACAGGTCCATCTGGCAGGTATCAAAGGTGTATCTAGATCTTTGGAGCTGAATCGGTGTTTTTTCTGGTCTTATATTTTTACTCTTTCCTGCTCAGCCCTCCTAGGTATAGCTAGTGTTAATGGGAAAGAATGGGGGTTGGGGGGGGGAGGGAGAGTGCTTTATATTTCGCTTATTTTTTATATGCTTTATTTCCCCTTGAAAGCAATATCCCTGTGTTTGTGTGATTGTTGCTCAGTGGGCTAGTTCTCTGCAGACCCTGTGACTGTGGTTCAAAATAGCAGACTTTCTAAATAGTGAGGTTCCTCAGGCATTTGCCCAGCCACCTTCTGGTATAAGGTGCTGCAAGCTTACAGTAATTCTGCTTCTAGGAATCCACTGTAATGAAATCACTGGACTGGCAGACAAAATGATCTGTAAAAGGAAGTTCTTCGCAGCATTATTATAATAGTAAACATTTGGGAAAGAAGTCCTAAATATCTGTATTAGTTTCCTGTTGCTGCTGTAATAAATTACTTAAATTTAGTGACTTCAAATAACACAAATATATTCTCTTACAGTTCTGAAGCTCGGAAGTCAGAAATTAGTTTTCTTCTGGGTTAAAGTTAAGGGGACAGGGCTGATTCGTTCTGGCATCCCCGAGGGGATAATTGCTCCCTGGTCTGTTTCAGCTCTGTGGGCTGACCACGTTCCTTGGCTTCTGGCCCCCCACCCCCACCTTCAAAGCACGTAGCTTCAACCTCCGCGTCTGTCATCACGTTGCCTTCTCCGCTAACTTGGACTCACCCTGCATCCCTGTTCAAAGACTGTTGTGATTTCATCAGGTCCATGATGATCATCTAAGATAATATCCTCATTTTTTCTTCTTCATTTCTTAAAACAAACATCCTGACTCACATCTACAAAGTCCCTTTTGCCATATAAGGTCACATTCACAGGTTTCCAGGGTTAGGCTGTGGACATGTTTGGGGGATCATAATTCAATTTACTATAGTATCAAACCAGAGGAAGTGGTTAATTGTGTTATATTTATTCAATGGAATATTATGCAGCCATTAAATCTTCTTGAATAACAGTTAATGAAAACAAAATTATCCTAATTTATTCAATGTTCATTTACCAAGTCTAACACTTCTGATGCTCCAGATCTTATTCAGAGCACTGAGAAGATGGGCAAGGTGAAGGTCGAGCTCTCTTGCATCTTATGTCCTAGACAAGGAGATAGTAAGCAAGCAAACAAATTGATAAGTGCTATAAAGCAAACCAGGGGTGACGAAGGTGACCTTGCATAGGGAATCAAGGAAGGCTTTCTGAAGAGGTTACATTTCCAGTAAGACCTGATGAGGAGAAGGAGCCAGCAACATGCAGACCAGTGAGCAGTATGTGGAAAGAGGCTTCTTGAAGACACTTGCAATGGAGACAGACTCTATAGCTTACCTTCTTCGACTTTTGACTTTTGCCCTTTTACCTATCTCTTCTCTTTCTCTATGGAACACGGGCAAGATCCAGGAGATGGAACAGGGCCTTGCAACCATGAGTGTGAGATCTTTAGACTAAGGATTTGGGAGCATGAAGATAAAAAGTACCTGGGATCTGGAGGGCTTCATGTAGCTGCTACACTCATTCTGAAACACCTGCCTTCAGATTTCTGTTTGGTCTGGCCACTCTAACCAGGGTTCCATGACATGAATTGGAATCCAAGCCGTAAATGATAAATATAGTAAGAAATTTATATTTTGTTCTATGTGTAATTGGAAATCATTAGAGCATTTTACGCAGGAGAGCTATGTGGTCTGATATATACTTGTAAAAAATGATCGTATTTGCTACATAAAGACTAGAAGAAACATTAAGTAGATGATCATTGCAATAATTCAGCAGAGAGATGATGCTAGCTTAGACTAAGGTTATGAAGGTAAAGATATAGAGTTTGAATATGTTTTTTAAAGTTGAAAAAGGAAACAAAACTGGATATACATTAAGATAATAGTAGACAATGTTTATTAAGTATGTTATATGCCAGACAAGGTTCTAAAGACATTACATGTACTAACTCACTCATTTAATCCTTCTACTACTCCTGTGAAGCAGACATTATTTTTATTTGCATTTTACAGATAAGGTTAAGTACTTTTCTAGTAATCGATGGAAGATACCTCTCTCTCTCTCTCTCTCTCTCTCTCTCTCTCTCTCTCTCTCTCTTTCTCTCCCCCTCTCTCTCTCTCTGTGTGTGTGTGTGTGTGTGTGTGTGTGTGTGTGTGTGTGTGTTATAGAGGGGGTTTTCTAGTGATAAGTGCATGGGTGTGGGTGAGTAGATGGGGGATACAGATGGAGACATCCTAGAAAAAAGACTGGAAGGAAATATACCATATACGTTAGAAATCTTATCTCTAAGCAATAGGATTATGTGCAACTTTTCTTCTTCATACTCTTCTCGTTTTTCAATATTTCTGCAGTGAACATGTGTTACTTTTATATTCAGAAAATAATTAAAATATAAATATAGTGTGTTTTAGCATTGCGGTGTTTAGAATTAGATTTACTGTCATAAGTTATTTTTATCAGAGAGAAAGGGTAATAGTATAGCTATTGTGGCTGATGCAGAAATCATACTAGCCTGAGCTGCAGAAGTTAAGTCATGAGCAGTTTAGGTTGCTAGACCTCTGGGCCATAATTATGACTTCCTCAACCCAGCCCAGTCCTCTGTCTTCTAACTGGTGATGTCTTCTAGGAATAGTCCTATTCAAATCACCCAACTTTTCAGCTTTTCCAAACCCTGGCGTTGTAGAGAGCAGCTCTTTAAGACACAGTCAGCCTGTTTGTTTAAACGTGTTCTTCTTGTCTGGATTCTGTATGGCAAGTTGGCTTTCTGCGAATAATTTCTCTTGTCAGACATGACGTCATGTCATTTATTTATTTTGGAGAACCCTCAGGTCAATAGTACACCTGTGTTGTGTGTGTGTGTGTGTGTGTGTGTGCACGTAAATTGCAGAATAGCAAGCCACTAGAAGGTGAATTCGCTTATGAAATTCCTAGTCTGCGATGCTATTTAAAGAAACACCACAAAAACTACTCCTATGCACCCTTTTGCCAGAGTCAGAAAGTAAGGAGATGACATTCAAAATCCAATTCGGTGTGGGGAGGTAGAGTGGGTAAAAGGAGTCAAACATGTAAAATCGGAAGTTATGTAAATTACATTAAGTGAATAAAAAAAAAATCCATTTTGGGATGGGAGCCCCAAAACTACCTTTAAACTTCAAATCCTGAAAGTGTCAACAGCAATTTTTTAAAAATCTAGATTTTAACCTCTCTGTAGAGAGTGCATATTTGTTTCATTTCTTATAATAGCCCAATCTCTCTATCTTTAAATTTCTTTTATTTCTTAGCACTAAACCTTGTATATCAATATCATGAATATATTAGAAGAAAAATGTGCAACCCTAAATGTATCAAAAATAGAAAAAAAGAGGTAGTAAATTAATGGACTCAAAACTCAGAGAGTGAACAAAATGCTAATAATATGCATTAATATACATATATCTTTTTCTTAAGGATTTGAGAACATTGGAATATGTGCTTTTTATTTTTAAATAGCAGATTTGAAGCACATAAAATCCATGATATATTACAAAATCTTATATTGAAAACTGAGGATAAAAATCTAAATAAACCACACTTTATTCTTTAAAAATAGTTCTGCGTTTCGTTACATTTTCTGCCATCTCTAAGATTTGACAAATTCATTAAGTGAAGGTAGCCATCAGATTATGTAGTCAAAGTACAGGGAATATCAGTGGGGAAGAAAATGATGATGAAGAAAAAGTCTTCATTATACAATCAAGAAACATGAAGATCAGAATAGAAAGTCTTTAGGAAAACAATTGAGTGAGGACAAGAGCCAGCTTTTTTCCTGGGTGTGTTTTTCCTTTAAAATAGATATGGAAACTTAGATTAATTTACATAACAATACCAGTGTGTGGATAAAACAAAGAGAACAGATTTCAATTGAGCAAAGCTCTCCTTCCTAAATGGACTAATTCTGATAAATCACCAAGACATGAAGCTGCTAGATTCTAGACAATGAATTTATACAAAAGGAAACAAAGCCCCACAGACATTTTTATTATAGACGTTCTCACTGTGTCAGTACCAAGCTATAAAACAAGCAAAGAACTGAGCATAATTACAGCCTCTCAACAGAATGAGAAAAGCCCCATTGTAACTCATTGCAGTGGGAGGGGGTTCTCTCAGCAGGACCATAAATCAGGTTCAAGGGCAGGAACCAGCCCTATTCTGTGCAAAGCACTGGGTTTGGTTCATAGACATGAAGTTAGGGTATCTCATGTAGGCAATGGAAGAACAAACCTAAGTCCTGAGACCAGTGGTTCGGGAATTGGTCTGAGTGCTCATGTGACGCAGGGTTGCCTTGAGGGAGACCATCAACTTCTCTGAGCCAGTTTTCTCAATCATAAAATACGGTCTTGTGACTATGTGTGCTATAGGGACCTTTCCAACTTGAGCATTCCAATTCTTTCTTTCTCTTTCCTCTAGAACTTTAGTTTGTATTCTACTCTCCAACTGCAGGGCAGTGTTGTAAAGTTTAATTGTTGACAAATGAAAAGGGAAAATCCAAATGTCTACCTACCTGCTGATCTCTGATAGGATGGACTGTATTGTAAAGTTTAATTGTTGACAAATGAAAAGGGAAAAATCCAAATTTCTACCTGCTGATCTCTGATAGGATGGGCTGTACGTTACTGTTTGTCACATTTCACTTTCCCTTCTTGGAGAATCCCTTCTTGCATGAGGTTTACACGTCTCTGCTCTGTTGAACTCAGGAGTGGCCACGTGAGCTTGCTTTACCCAATGGAATACAAATGGAAGTAATGTGTCACTTATAAGATGAACATTTTAGATTTGTCATGTCTCTTCTCTCTGATGGCCATAGATATATTGGAAGTAGAGGATGTTCTGCCATTATAATTTGACATCTGTGTACTCTACTGAATGATCACCACGTGAAGTCTAGCTTCCTTCCATTACCATGTTTTTGTACCCACTTTACCCACTTTGCTCTCCCCGACCCCCTGTCCCCTTGGTAACCACCATTCTGTTGTCTGTATCTACTATTTCCTGGATTTCTAGAGGAAGTGATGTCTAGTTCCAGAAAAACAAATAATAGTTATACAAGAGAATTATGAATGTGTTTGCGTGTGTATGCACATGTGTAAAGACAGGTTAGGGAATTGAGTGTAGTAGCAGGACACTAGTAAAGCATGTTCTGGGAGACCACACATGTGCAAGGCCAGTGGGGGTTCCAGATAGCACACACTAAGGGAAGCATTGTCTGGAAAGGAAAGAGAAGCTAGATCACTTAGGATCTTATAAGTCGTATTCAGGACTCTACATTTTATCTAAAAAGTCAATGAGGAATCACTGAAGCATTTTGAGGTAGACGTTTCCTGTGCAGAGGCCACACAACCCCACACAACCCCACACTCCTCATCTATTCTACTCAACAACTCTTTCTTTTTAAGAATCAGATTGAACTCTTTGGAACCTTTCCAGGCATATAGCTCCTTTTTCTCTAATCTAGTTAGATAAATAGATAAACAGACAGATAAGTAGATGATAGATAGATAGATAGATAGATAGATAGATAGATAGATAGATAGATAGATATGGATATCGCTATATCTCCATTCACATTTATTTTATATTTTTTCACTTTCATCCCTCTCCTAAAACTTGAGACCTAAAAGTCTTGAGGTCAGGACCTTGTCTTTTCATCTGTGTTTTCTCAGTAATCCTCAGAGTTCTTGGCATATAGCAAGTACTCTATAAATGTGGCACAGAAGATGACTAGAAGGAAGGAAGCCTTGAGTGGGTCCAACAGGTAAGGAAAGGTAGCCGCTGATGCAGGGCAACCAGATTCCTCCTGATGATTTGGGATCTTTACAACTGGGGACATTTATTTTTGAGGAATCTCGGAGTGATCCCATTAAGAGGTCACTCTTGGCAGGGAAATTTAAGCACTAGAACTTATCACCACCCCTCCCTCTGAGTAATCTCAGGTCAGTGAGGGCTTTCCCTATCTCTTCTAATTCTCTGAACCAGTCACCACTGTTGGGAAGACCTGTCTAAGCTCCCACTTCAACCCAGGCAGACTCAGGTATGCAGGCAGCACCATGGCTTGGGAGGTGAGAGGACCTGAAGTCATGCCTTAGCTCTGCCATTTACGATGTATGGTAGGCAGAATTCTAAGATGACCTCAGTGTCCCACACCCTGTATAATCTCCCTGCCCGCTGCCTGAGCGTGGGTAGAACCTGTGAATGTGATTGGATAGGACTCTTGCAACTGAGTCACTAACCAGTTGACTTTGAGTTAACAAAAGAAGAGATTATCCCGAGTGGGCCTGACAGGCCTGGGAGCAAATAGCCTAGTTGTGAATTGCCTACTAAAGTCATATGACAAGGAAGTGGGTGACTTCTAGTAGCTAAAAAAAAAATCCTACCAATAACCAGTGAGCTTGGAGAGGGCTGAAAACCACAGATAAGAATCACAGCCTGGGACCAACATACTGATTTCAGCTCTGTGAGACCTGAGCAGAGGATCTAGTTAACTCATACTTGCCCTCCTGGTCCAGAGAAACTCTGAGATAATACAATTGTGTCGTCTAAGCTATAGATTACGGTAATTTATTATGAGCAAGAACATAACAACTAATACACCTTGTGACTGTATGACTTCAGGAAAGTTACCTGCCTTTTCTGAATCTCATTTTCATCATCTGCGAAGTGAGTATGATCATCCTATCTCCCCTAGTGGGCTGTTGTTGAAATCAATTGAGGTGATATATGCAGAGTACCTAGCAGTTCCTCACCGTGGACTAATTACCTCCTCCACTGACTCAGCCCCACCAGCACCACCATCTATGCTAATAGTTTTTCTGGAATATTCTGCCCTAGTTGCCCCTCGAAGAGCTAGCACAGGGATTCAGCCGGCCAAAGGTGTCATTCGCCCAGCAGCCTGTCCTAGGGCCAGCGTTCTCATGAAAATTCCTATTGTTATGCATAACCAAGAAGAGTCCAGAGCAAAATTGCTTTGGGAGCCTGTGTGTGATTAACATTTCAGCTGTTTATAGAGTCTTTGCCCTACCGTTTCCTGTTTTAAAAATTAATGTGCTGGTTTCTTTGTTAATAAAAACCAAGAAGGGGAAGTTCAGCTGGATCACAAAGAAATAGCTCTGTATGATCCAAATAAAAAGTTCTGAGTATGGATAACATTTAGAAGATCCTTTTATATTCAGATCCTCTTTTACTACTTACAACTTTTTCTTTGGATATTGATATGGGACATCACTTGTAAAATTCTTAATCTTTTAGCAGGAAATGATAAGGGACATCTCTTGCAGAGTTCTTAATCTTTTTAGTAAACCTAGTTAAGTTTTATTCCTTCCTTTCTTTAGGAAAAATGCTCTCTCTTTCAAATCCCGATAATTGCCCAGAAACTGGTGACTCAGATCCTCTGGCTATTGATAAGGGTCACCCACCCATTGTTAGCAGAAATGGCATTAGGCCAGACAGGGCCCTTAGAGTCTGAAAGGGGAGGTGACTTTAGGCCAAAGGTCTTCTTTTACTCTTTAAGAAATATATTAACCAAACCTGTTTCTCTTTACTCGCTTAATAGACAAATCAATAAGAGAAATTAATAGATATATGATTTAAATAACAAGTTTGTGTCTTCTTTTCCTTGTCTAGGGACTGAGGCGGCACTTCAGCAGGAAACCCAAAAACCTGTCCTGACTAAGGCAGAGAGGGAAGAGCTCCATGAAACTCCAATAGGCCGGGGCTCTGA
>NW_006439568.1:7917243-7917680 GCF_000325575.1 Pteropus alecto | reverse complement strand
ATTGGAAAGATATAAAAGGCATTTGAATCAAGAGCACCGTGACTTTTTAATAACGCCAGTGGCATTGTGTATGATAGCAGTGTGTAACCCAGTATATCAGAGATTTAGAGTCAGCGGGGACTTTGCAGGCCACGTAGCTTCGCTCTCTCATTTTACAGATGAGAAACTGAGCTTTGGAGGTTTAATTGGCTGAGGAGACACAGACAACTAGTGACTAAGTTTACTTTGAAGGAAACCAGATCTCCCGACCCACTTTCCTCAAGTAAGCTGAATCGACTGCTTTTATTTTATTTACGTATATGTTTAAAGCCTGCTCTTTCAATACTCCAATACAATACTCACTTTGTGATTCTCCTTGGCAAGATGTTACCGGAGAGTGGGATCCTCTCCTGGTGCATCGTCCAGGTTCTCGATGTCTCGAACAAAGAATTGAGCAA
>NW_006439568.1:7901615-7917151 GCF_000325575.1 Pteropus alecto | reverse complement strand
ACTCAAGGGCTCAAGGGCACATTAACAAAGTCTTTGGGGTTTTTCCCTATTCGCTGTGGGCAGTTACTTTTCTTAGAAGAGTAGATCTCTTTGATTGACAACTAAGATTGACAGGACTCAATGATTCATCGTTTGCTTTCTGCACATGTTCGTTCCCAGAATTCAGCCTGTTATAATGATATTAATGAACTTCTGGGCATATGCATCATATTATAATGAGGGTATAATGAAGCTCAAGTGAGTTGAAAGTCATTGGGGTCTTCATTGCACTGGTGCAAGTGACTGGCTTAAACTGGTACCTAATTCTCTGTTTATTTGTTTATTTCTATGAGTTACTTTTGGTCTAAAAATGCCTTCTGATTTGCTTAATTGTGGGCGGACTAGGGCGAACTCCTTCTAGGATAGGATGACCTCAGTATCTTTGCAGGTAGACCCCAAACCCCCTAACTAACTTTTCTGCCTAACTCTTTTCTAAGACCCATGAACCCTTTTATTAGTAGTATGGATGTTGAGGGACAGGAGGTCTTTTCTGTATCTGCTTCCTGTTGAGAAGGATCATGGTCTCTGCCTCTTGGGGTTTCATGGAGCTCTTTTCCTTTCTGCCTTAGTCAGGGTGGGGTCTTGGGTTTCATGCTGAAGTGCCGCCTCAGTCCCTAGACAAGGAAAAGAAGACACAAACTTGTTATTTAAATCATATATCTATTAATTTCTCTTATTGATTTGTCTATTAAGCGAGTAAAGAGAAACAGGTTTGGTTAATATATTTCTTAAAGAGTAAAAGAAGACCTTTGGCCTAAAATCCTCTCCCCTTTCAGACTCTAAGGGCCCTGTCTGGCCTAATGCCATTTCTGCTAACAATGGGTGGGTGACCCTTATCAATAGCCAGAGGATCTGAATCACCAGTTTCTGGGCAATTATTGGGATTCAAGGGAGAGGGCCTTTTTCCTAAAGAAATGAAGAAAACTTAACTAGGTTTACTAACAAGATTAAGAACTCTGCAAGAGATGTTCCATATCACAGACATCATCATGGTCCCCCATGATCTGTGGTGCTGCTACCAACTGAACTTCCACAGGGAACAGAAGGCTTTCATAAGCCCAACAGTAAGACACTGTTCAATAAGAAGGAAAGATTTGGGTTAAGTTGAAGAGGCAGAAATACATCAGTTGCCAGCACTAACTCTCAAGTGATTAAGAAATAATGTTCTTTAGGGATCATCAATGAAACTATAAGTTTGTGTATCCATCAGGTACACTAGTCATTTGCTATTTGGTCTTACTCATTTTCCTGTATCTACTATCCCAGTATATTTCTTATGACTGGTGTTTATATATTGGAATATTCTGGGCTTCCTTTTACCAAGAGGCAAAAAGAAATTCTGTCCTAGAGCCAAATCACCTTGAGATTGCAATAAAGCTTTTGGCTTGATGAAATACTGACTGTGTGTGTAAAAAAGTTAACAAAGCAGACCTGAGACTGTAGTCCTTAGGAAGTCCTGCTTGCAGTATTGGCCTTGGCCATCACGTAGGAACTTGAACAGTAAATAGTTCCCTGTGCTGATATAAAATCACGCCAGACTGATAAAAGTGGCTCGCTGCGCCTAAACTGTCTGTACAAACAGTATTATTTATGCTGAACACCTGTTGTTTTTCTAGGTTTCTGGAATTTTGGTATATGCCAGGCACTGGGTGCCTATGTGCTCAGCTCCCAGGAAAAACTTTGGTCATTGACACTCCAGTGAGCTTCTGTGTAGACAATATTTCACATGTGTTGTAATGACCTGTTGATGCAGGAATTAAGCATGTCCTGTGCGAGTCTACCAGGATAATTGTCTTGGAAGCTTGAGCTTGGACTTCGTTCTATGCACCTTTTCTGTTGTTGATTTCGCTTTATGTCCTTTCACTGTAATAAATCTTAACTATGAGTAAAACTATATCCTGAGTCGTGTAATTCTTCCTAGCAAATCATTAAATCTGGGGCCGGTCTTAAGACTTCTTTTATTTCTTAGGGGAAATATATTTATTTTATTTTATATTTTATTTTCTGAGAGGCCTCCCTAGCACCATTAAAACAAAAGGCTTTGGTCTCAAGGAGCTCAAGTTCAAGAGCCAATAAGAAAAAAACAACCCACTCTAAAATATTCAAATATAATACCATACCTCTTTTATGCCCTCCGTTTCCCTCTGGTTTGCCCATCTGTCCTTCTCCAGATCCCATATGTTTTCTCTTTTAATTTCCTCCTTTACTTTTTCTTTCCTGTTCTCCATTTTCTTTGGTTCTTTCTACTTTCTAGAGACACAGGCTTAGCCTTCCCTTTGTCTCATCTGTCTGTTTTACATTTCATCTTGGGCTGTGAACTTCATGAGACTAGAGACTATGTAAACAGTAGGTTTAGCAGGAAAAAAATTATTAGTGTATGGAGACTCCATTTTTATGCTCAGAAATGTTATTATTTATCTTCCGGTTAAAGGAAATCACTTGATATTTTTGTCCCCCAGTTTTCTAATCTAATAAATGAGGATATTACCTGTCTACACTGCAGAGTTACAGAGGGGATCAAATGCGATAATTTTTGTGTAAGAATTTAAAAATTTGAGCCACATATAATTGCTGAGACCTTTTATTTTCTTGGAGGTTTGCACAAGTGCATTGCATGAGAAAGATATGCTCCTGGGATGTATACATTCTCTCTCTTTATTCATAAAATGACAGGGAAGAGAATGTAAAAATGGGGAAGGGCCATAGGAATAGTTAGCCTGAATAAAAGAAGGCTTTGATTACTGACTTCAAATATTTGAAGGGCAGACATAAAAACAACAACAACAACAAAAAAATACCAATAAAATAATTTTGTATGACTCCACAGAATCGAGTCAGGACTAATGCAGAGAAAAATTAAAAAACAGAAGAAGAGGAAAAACCTGGCTGAGGCAACAGGAAAAGGGATAGAAGGAGAAACTGGTCATTGGAGTTGTTCAAGATCAAGTTGAACCACATCACATTTTGCACATTGCACAAGGAATTAAACATTAGATCTATAAATGAACTTCTTTTGTGAACCACCCCCACAACTTTTGCTCCGATGCTGTCTGTACCATCATATATTGATAGTACAGAGATTTCTTTAAATGATTCACTCATTTTTTATTAGATACATTTATTTAAAGACTACAATTTGCACACGATGTTTTGGTTATTTTTTGTAATGCCCTTTAAAACAAAAAGATGATGATTAAAAAAAAAAAAAGCTTATATCTGTTAGTAAACCCAAAACTAAATGCCTTCCAGACCTGTTATTCCATGGAAATTCTTAAGCCAAATAAAAGATAAGAATAAAAACAAAATGACAGCCCTGGTATCTTGATTTTTATTCCTGTGAACCCTTCGGTCACCTCGCCTCCCACGTTCTTTTTTGAAGAAAAGGATGGTGCTTAATTCGTAGAGCTGAGAATATCACCATGCCTCTCGTCAAGAAGAACCACTCATGCATTTGCTCACCACTCTCTCACAAACCACCAGGACAACAGGTACAAACTAGGATTCCAGAAAACTGGAATATGTGGTAGCCCTACTTTTCCTCACTCTTTCTGCCCTGGTTTTGCACTTACCAAATAAAGCATCAGCACTTAATTCTTGACCTCTGCTCTATTTTCTAAGGACATAGGTTAAGACCGCTCTTTGTCTTATATGCACAACTGGTCTGCAGAAGTTATAACCCTGCCCCTATATCTACAGTTGATTAGAGCAGAGAAAGATACCTGACCTAAGATGGGTCACTTTTCTTTTGCTGGAATTTTAAACTATAGACAATATATTGTTTGCTAGGGATGTCGTAACACAATATCAGAAACTGGGTGGCCACTGAGGAGGACCAGTGGATAGTTTGTTCCAGGGTCTGAGCAAAAACAACAGTATACATTCAGTGAAGAATAAAGTGACTAAAATAGAGGAAATAATATTACAAACATCTCAATATATATAATCAGTAGAAGCAAATGCTTGAAGCAATTGACCTTTATTAATTGAGGCTGTAGACAGGTATAGAAATCTTATAATACCCGTTGATTTTTAAGTGTACCTTAGGTATGTTTTATAATGTTACTTAATGGAGAAATGAAAGCCATGTGTAATGAACAGTGCTTGAAAACAGCTTGATCATACAGAAATACCTCCTTAAACTCTAGGGATATAAGATCTTTGCACGTCTTATATCAAATGTATATTAATAAGGGAAGTTGTACATTATAACATATATAAATGCCTTAAGATTTGATTATCATTGAAGAGTTAACAAAATTATGCGTTCTGTGGATAGAATAGCATTTATTAATTCTTATTTCGCAATATTCTTTTTAAATTTTAGAGCCAATACATTTTTGTTGCATTTTTGTGTGTTGGGGATGGGGGGTGTGAAAATTATATAAGCATAAGGCATCATGCTTCTGGTGCCTAATGGAAGAAATGAATGTTTGTATCTTAATTTTTTTTAAAAAAATTAATCGTTCTGTAATTATATTTTCTTAACAACTGCAAAACACAATTTAGAAGTAGTATAGTATTTAAAGTGCTGTAATATTTGCTCTCAAGAAACATCTAGAAATAAGCCCATTGTTCTACAAACATGAGTAGTTCTGTATTTTTAAAAAGTTACTGTTAATAGCTTCTGCAACAAAAAGTAATCTCTCATTTTAAAGAAATTTTTTAAAAGTGCAACTAGAACAAGCCACATTTCAGCTGACTTACGTGAGCAGTAATATATCTTTTTCAAACTCAAAATGCACAGCATACAATCAGCCCACTTATGTGGTTTCTACATTTTTGACATAAACCCAAATGAACCATTTTTATTATAGTGAAATAAGAAGAAAACGACTAGGTACAGTTTCAGATATTGTATTTCCTGTTTAAAAATAAAAGGTGATGAAAAATATTACTATTCATGAACATTTCTACTTTTTCTGAATTAGGTTTCATCCGAGAGTAGGCTCACCATTGCTCAGAAGGATACGCTCAACCAATTCAACATAATTAAAATAAGACAGACATTGCAGGATTTGTCGGGGTTCAGCTCAGGGTCTAGCCTTTCTGAGTTTTCTCCCCTCTCAGACTTACTATAACATTTGTTTTTCATTTAGCTCATGACTGGATCCTATCTTGTATTATCTTCCAACTGCTTTCTGTCTGATCCTTCAAGAATGGTAAGCTTCTTGAAAGAGCAACTATCAGCTTGTGTCTAAGTTAAGAAATGCACCCCACTGAGTGGAACCCTGGATGCTGTGAGTTTTTCTGTACACACTATGAGATATTTGCCTTGTTTTTAATAGCTGGCCATGCTGTTCTTTTGAGCCTGCTAGCTTAGATTCAGGTAGTCTGAAACAGTACTTAGTGATCTGACTTGAATTAATTCTCTTTTGTCAATTGACCAATTAATCAATCAACTAACAAATATGGTTGAACTTCAACTACGTCCAAAGTACTATTTTCTCAAAGAGCAAAAATAGCTATATAATTCAGAAAAAAAAGGAGATTAAATTGAATAAATGCAAATTTTAAATCTAAAATTTGGGGACAGACATTAAAAACAATATCTGTGTTGGTGAATGTAAGGTGGTGTGAGGTGAGGTATCTTCTCTCATATGTAGTTGCGTATTGTATGATCTTTATAAAAATTCACAATATTTACCAAAAGCCTGGCAACTTTTCCCAACAATCAGCTTGGAACAGTATTTAGGAGCATTTACTTGAGTTCAAAGCCCAGTTCCTCCATGTAGGGTGTGATTTGGGGAAATTACTTAATCTTGTTGCCTCATCTGTAAAACAAGGATAACAATAGTACCTACCCATTATAAGGGTAACATAAGCCAATAGTATTAAAGTTAAGAACAGTGTCTAATAAATAGTATGTGCTAAATAGGCTCCTAAAATATCTTTTGACACAATATTTGCATTTTGAAGAAATAGAGGTAAGAGTGAGAATCTGGGTGTATAAAAAATCAATACACAAAAAACAAGTGTTGGAGAGGATGCAGAGAAAAAGGACCCCTCCTACATTGTTGGTGGGATTGCACATTGGTACAGCCGCTATGGAAAACAGTATGGGTTTCTCAAAAAATTAAAAATGGATATACCTTTTGACCCAGCCATTGCACTTCTGGGTATTTATCCAAAGAAAACAAAACAATAATTCGTAAAGGTCTATGCACTCCAATATTCATGGCAGGATAATTTACAATAGCCAAGATCTGGAAGCAACCTAAACAACAGACAATTAGATAAAGAAATTATGGTTCATATATACAATGGAATATTACTCAACCATTAAAAAATGAAATCCTACCATTTGCAATGATATGGATGGACCTAGAGGTTATTATACTGTGAAATAAGTCAGACAGAGAAAGATAAATATCATATGATTTCACTTATATGCAGAATCTAAGGAACAAAAAGAACAAAGTAATCAAAAACAGACTCATGAATATAGTGGACAATTTGGTGACGGACAGAGGGGAAGGGGATTGGGGGGCTGAGAGAACATGGTGAAGGGTTAAAGAAGTACAAATTAGTAGTTGATAGTTGATCACGGGGATGGGGAGCACGGCATAGGGAATGCAGTCAGCATTAATATGATGGCTAGGTGGAAGGCCAGGAGAGGGAGGGAGCAATTGGGAGATCGTTTCATGAACAATATAGATGTGTAACCAATGTACTATATACTTAAAACTAATTTAAATTTAAAAAATTCAATACATCTTAAATGTCACACTTGATGGAAATGGTTAAAATATCAAGGCATATCCATATTAGTGAGAATACAACCATCAAAAAATTAAGTGTTCAAAGAATATGGATATACTCAGATATAATGTTCTATTTTAAAAGCAGTAAAGTTGCCACTATATATTATGATCCTAATGCTATTAGAAGGAACATAGGAAAAGTTCTACAAAAAAATATAAAGAAAACTAATGATGATTATCTCAGGGTACCAAAATTAGATATAATTTTTTATTTTGTTCTTTATCTTTTCCATAGTTTCAAAATTTTCCATCATTATTATTATGTTGAGAAAAAAGTAGAAAATATATTTATAAAATGTGACAGAGGGAAAGAAAAAGTGGTGATTAGAGAATTATATTCCCTTTTTTTTTTGAGCAACTGGATAAACATACAGAATGGGAATCTTGGATATCTTCAAAGAATAGCAATTTTTAAAGCAAGAAATAGTTTTAAGCTATAATTAACTGGAGAGTATTATCTTAATAAATAGCATTAACTATATATATATCCTCTCCCACTTTGAAAGAAAAAGCCTAAGTGGTGAATCACACCCTGGCCAGGAGGTGATGAAGCAAAAGCTGATGAGTTTTGGATAAACTCAGCAATAACTCAAGTCACTAGCCCAGCAGGAACCAAAGCCAAGTTTCAGGGGCCAAAAAAAAAAAAAGAACAACTCAACCAACTTCAGACTGATGATCTTGGGAGTTGGTACAGTAATTTGCAAAGGCTAAATGTTATTGCAAATCTGACAACTGGATGTACCAAAACTCACTCTGTCATATGCCAGCTCAGTGACAGAATCCCCTTGCAGACCTGGGGGTCACTTTTCTACCTAACAAACTTTTCTGGAGAGATGAGTTATGAACTCAGATCCCCAAGTCTCTTAATGAAAATGTACCTTCAAATGCTTTGAAATTTTTTTCTGCTCTCATTTCCTAGTTTGGAGAAGAAGTATGCTTTCATGGTAGGTGTCCAAAGAATATTTACTGCCTGGACTTTCTTAAAATAATGAGAAAGAGGGAAAAAGTACTCTGAACACTTGTAAACCTGCCCACTGAATCAAAGAATATGTAAAGCAGCTTGGCAGTGAATGTAATAATTACCTATCATAATAACTGAGATATATTTCTTTCTCATTTTTACAGTAGCTTTGTGAATATAATCAGAGACCCTAGAGCAAGTTACATGGAAAGCATTAAGGTTAAGGACATACCCTTTAAATGGGAGACAGGCACAAGATACATGCTCAGCCACTTAAAAAGAAAGTGATAATTGTAATTATTTGAAAGAAAGCATTCTTAATTTATAACTTTTAAAAGAAACTATCTTTATTATACTTTAGAGTATTCTAAGTGTGTATCATGGCTGCTAATATTTTATGCATACTTTTTTTTCAGTCGAAGGCATTTGCCATAATTCAGCTTTAGCAAACTCTGGCCTCAGCTGTAACTTAGAGCATGATGTATATCCATCGTCCAACTATAAATCTGTAAAAAAAAATCTGTGGTGGTTATTATACTTTTATGAATCTGATTCATGCAGAAAGCATTATCCCTGCGATTTTAATTAAGGAGTTAGGAATTTCCCCATTTGAATTCCTAGCATTCTGTACACTTTATTGCATTTATCCCCATGAGCCCCAAATGAGATATTTGGATTACAGATCCTTAGAATAATAAAATTCATAAGCTCTAAATCAGGGATAGGTAAGTGGTTTGATCCAACTTTAGAACTGACTTTGTTGATTCGAATTGCAATGAGTCTCTTAGATCATTAATATCTAACTTTTTAAAGCTGTAATTTTTGATATTTGTTGATATCAGGATATTAAGATGCAGTCTCTCGTTGTTTGGTTTCTTACTTCTGGGAAGCCCTCTAGTGTCTTACTTGGATTCTAAAGACAAGATTCTGTGACTCAAGATGAATAAGACAAACTCAGGTATGAAGGAGAGAGAAATCTATGTATGATCTATTACGTCAGATGGTGTTACTTTTACTATAATGCGGTTGTGAGTATTAATTCATGCATATGTGCAGGTCATTTTACACAAGTACATAGAAATTATACACTTCTAATTGCCATTGTATCTTTAGATCACCTGCATTAGACATCTTGCATTCCCACCTGTCCCAATTTCCCATTCTAATGCTACAAATACACAGAGCCTAATAGTAACAATACTAGCTCTTAAATACCAGCCCTGATCAAAGGGTTTTACTTAAGTTGCTTGAATGTTTATAACTAACCCATGAGGTCATTACTATGATTATCTCCATGTTACAGATGAGAAAACTGAGGTAATGAGAGGTAAAGTACCTTGCCCAAGATCACAGAGTCAAAAAACGAAAGAGCTACCCACCAATATGAACCCAGGCAGATCTGGCTCTGGAATTCACAATCTTAAGCATCTGCTCTGCTGCCTGAACTAATAGAACTTTGTCAGCACTCACCAGTACCCGTCTACCCCATCAGGGAAGAGAAAAGGTTTAAGACTGTGGCCTTGACTCCAAGGAGCTTGTAGTCAGGTCACAAGAGAAGTGCACATAGGGAGAACTCATGGAGGAGTGCATGTCATGCTAATAACATTTACGGGATGGCTGCTCTGTGTCAGCTGCCATCCTAATAACTAAATCCGTGAGAACACGAAGGGACTATTTTTATCTTGGTTTTACAAGAGAGGAAATTGGAGGTAAGTAACTTAAATCACACAGCAGAGCTGAGATTTGAACCTAGGCAATCAGAATCCAGAGCCCCTGCTCTTAACCACTGTATTCTACTGAGTATGAACATGTCTTCAAATGTTTGTGGCAGATAGCAGAAAAGTGCTATCAAAGCTTCATGAGGGTAGGTGGGGTGGAGAGTCCAGTTAATCAATTACTTAGCTAATTAACTAAATCGAGATTCACATTGTCTCAAGTCATACTGAAGTGGCTCTCTGAACTCACTCCGCTCTCTTTTGTTTCCAGATCTTGGCACATTCCCTGCCAAGAATGTTGTTCATGCCCCGCCTCCTCCAGCACCATCCACTCACCTGCTTTTCTAGCACCCCTGCCTACCACCTCCACCACCACCATTGCGTGGCTGGTTTCCATTCACCTTTAGGTCTCAGCTTGAAGTCCCCAACCTCTGGGAAGCCTTTCTGCGCTTCCAAAATTTCAGCGGATGAAGTCACTTGTAATCCCACCCCATCGCAGCGCCTACCACGCTGCGGCGCGATTGCAGCTCTCGTTGTATATCCATTCGCTTCGGATCCTGCCCTACCGCATCCCTCCCCCTACCCACTCTCCCTCACGCACCCTGATCTTCTTGAATGCCGGAACTGGATCTTACTTCCTCCATTGAATTGCAAGCTCCTAACAGAATGCCTGACACATAACAAATACTTTATAAATGTTTTTGGACGAATGATTGAGTTCTGTCCCTTACAATGTGACAGCATTACCATTTATTTCCATGATCTCATTGAATTCTCATAATCTCTCAGATATTATTTCCATTTTACAGACAAGGCTACTGAGGCTCGAGGACATTAAATAACATCCTCAAGGTCACATAGTAAATGGAGAGTTGAAATTAGATATTAGGTCTGTCTGACCCTAATCCTGTGCTACAGAGGAACCAGTAGTTGCAATACATGTTCCAAAAGGCATAATGTATAATGTAGTTCTAATACAACTCGATACACAGATGAGCCAAAAGAGTCAAAAGTCATCTCTGCTTGTGGATGCTGGAGAGCACAGCAGGATTTTCACAGGGATGTGATGCATAGAATTGATTTTGAAGGATCAGTGAGTTAGTTTGAGCGAGAACAAAGAGAGGGATTAGTAGGTACAAACTGATGAGCTGTGAGATCCCAGTCTCTTCGGGGCGGAGTGAGGAGTCTTCTGTAAAGAGAGCACAGAGTGCAGGGGACAGGCAGCCCAGGGCACTTAGATTGGAGTGTAAGTGTAAGTGTAAGATGGGAGCCGTGACAAAGTATGTACCCGCTTTAATTCTAAGAGGTCGAGTGTGAGTTAGTGTTATCAAACCCTGGAAGGAATTTTAAGTTAGTGTAAAGTCAGGTAGGAAATCAGTTGGCAAATAGAGGGGAATAATTTCTCCTTCATGCTGCGTGAGAGACAGGTGTGCAAAGCCTTTTTTGTTGTTGCTTGTTAGCAACTCGTCCAGTCACATGCCATAGACAGTTGAGTGGAGACCTGGAAGAGCGAAAGGATAATCACAGTGCACTTGAGACACGCCTCTGTCCTCCAGCAATGCCTGCCGTTTCATCTACTGTTCCTATTGTAAATTATTCTTATTTATAGGCGAGATGCTGCACTATATGCATTGTTTTATTTTGTTGGGTCCCTCCACTGCGAAGGGGGTTGTGATCTCCACTTTTGAGATGAGAGGATGGGAGATCAGAAAGACTAAGTGACTGGTTCAAATTCACAGCTAGTTGAGTTGAAGCTAAGGATTGGCCCTTGTGTATGTATCTGACATCAAAATCTATGATCTTAACCAATTTCACGGAGATTAAAGTAATAATAACTACTGAATACTCAGGGCCTCCTCTGATCCGAGCACAAAGATCCAAGATATTTATTGTCTAATTATTTAGTCCTTTACTATGTCTTTTATTTTTTAATTTTAAGAATTTATTTGGGTAAAAATCAGTGGGAATCAGGCAGCACCCCACTGAAGGTAGTTAAAAGCACTTTGCTGTCAGAAGTTCAGAAAGAGACTTTTATCAACAAAAGGCAGAAATAAGGAAATTATTGAATGGCTATAGTGTAAATACTAGTTGGCTGCTTATGATTGGTTGTCCTTCGCATTTTGATTTCTTGAGGCATTTACAGGCTTCGATTTGGGTTTGCTTACATAAGCCACCATAACATTAAAGTCACCTCAGTCTAGTAGCCTCCTTTGATTAATTTAATAATTCCCCCTTTTGGTCATCCTCTCATATATGAGAGATTGACTAAAAACTTTGGTATTAGTGCTTCTCTCAGTAACCATCAGAGTTAAGTTGCTCTTGTCTCATTGTGAAACTCGTAGGTTATGATGTCAGATCCTTAGAATTGTTTTTGCTGTTCAATTCATTCATCTTGTTTCTGTTTCTCCAAGCTCACGGAGACCATCTGATGTATTGCTGAATGATGGCTGTGAACATGCATTTAAGACCTTTGGGAGAACATAACGCATCAGGAATTCTATAATGCGATTATGGAGACTTAGCCAGGGCCCCGATGAACCAAACCAGTTGGTATCAAATAAATCAAAGGGCGTACCTGAAGGGGCATCAACCTGTTTTAGCTACGTGGCTTGTTTGTTAATTTCCTGTTTTTGCTGTAATATCGGAGGTGTTAATCAGGGTACAGCAGGAGGTATTTGCTATGCTAGACTCTCCCTTGTTCAGCTAATAAATAATGTAAAGCAATTCCATTATCCAAAACCACCTTAGTGAGAAAGTTTTGGAACTTCTGTTGTGTAGCTATGGTTTCAGCAGTAGATTCAATGATAGTTGCCAGAGTTAAGGAACATTGCTTTCCCATGCATCAACAGAGGGAAAAGTAGGGAAAAGACAAAAGGAATAAAAGTTTCATATTGTAGATGAAGATCTTGATCCATGATCTTGAGAGAGCTGTTCACTTCTTGATGCCAATGGCTTCTGGGGAGGAACCGCCCTTGTCGATTTTAATTTTAGATCTCCAGCTGGTGTGTAGTTCCAAGAGTCTGGAGGAGCCTTTTTTAACTGGGGCATGTGGATCCAATATTCAATTTCCTGAAGTTTGGCTGCCATTGGGTAGTGAGGAGGACTTGGTGTAGTCCCTTCCAAGGAAGTTCAAGGGCAGTCTTCTTTCTTTCTCTGTAGACCAGGCACCACCGGTAGACACCTGAGAGAGCTGACTTTGGTAAGAATTCTTATCCTTTGCCAGCTTCTGCAAGTTTGCCCAGGATGTTGACCACAGGCTCCTGAATGAGAGGGATGTCTCAGCAGGTCTCATCCTAGACATGAGAAATTGAGGATTCACACCAGACCCAGCCCGGTTTCTAGTCTGAAACAGTCTATCACTGGACCTGGCATAATTTCTAAGTCGGAACCAGTCCATCCCTATACCCCGCCTGGTTTCTAGTTGGAAACAATCTATCCTCAGATCCGGCCCGGTTTCTAGTCAGACACAGTCTATCCCAAGACTGGTTTCTAGTCAGTCTATGCCTGGATCCGGTCCAGTTTCTAAGTCGAAACCAGTTCATTCTCGGACCCGGCCTGGTTTCTACTTGGAAACAATCCATCCTCAGATCTGGCCCAGTTTCTAGTTGGTCTCAGTTCAGCCCCAGACTGGTTTCTAGTCAGACCCAGTCCATCTCCAGACTTGGCCCAGTTTATAATTGGAACTAGTCTGTTATGAGTTCTGGGGAGCCCTTGAACTCCTGGACCTCTGGTTCGTGGTGTCCAGTCGATAAAGACTTGAAGGCAGATGCCCAGCAATGGCATGTAAGCTAGCTTTATTGAAAATGAAAGTACACTTACATGGAAAGCAGGCTGACAAGAGTGGTCAACCCCCCAAATAAAGTACACTCTCAGAAGGGAGAGCAAGCTGCCAGGAGCGATCAGCCTTGAAGTCTCCTGCTTCGGCTCCTTTATTCTGCCTGCAAATCTTTGGTCCTCCTCTGGTCACATAGCCCTTCCTCTATGAGCCTTGATTGACAGATAGGTTTCTTACATATCCCTTCTTCTCTCTGAGCTTGAGTATACCCATAATGCACTCGGTTTGCTCATAAGCGGGTGTCAAAACCGCAATGTAAATTTATTGTAATGATCATATAATGAAGCAGAGGTGAATTCTAGGTCACATCAGCTGTTCTGCTCATTCCTGTGTTGGGGAATTTCCCTATCATTGCCTCACTATTGTGTCAGGTCCGATGGTTAAGTCAAGGCTATTGTTTTAAGGCTATTTTTCATTTTGGCTGCCCTGGAGAGGGCTGGTAGGGTAACTTATACCTCTAGTCCATCCCTGGACCAGCCGGGTCTCAAATAGGAACCAGTCCATCCCAGCCCAATCCAGTTTTAAGTTGGAATCATTCCGTTCCTGGACCTGATATGTTTTCTGAGTCAGAACCAGTTCATCCTTGGACATGTTGCTAAGTCGAACCTAGTCCATCCCTGGACCTGGTCCGGTTTCTTGTAGGATCCAGTTTATTCCCGGACTCAGCCTAGTTTTAAATAGGAACCAGTCCCCGGACCTACCGGGTTTCTAAGATCGAACCAATCCATCCGCAAACCTGGCCTAGTTTCTAGTTGGAAACAGTTCATCCCTAGACCCGGCCGCTTTCTAAGTCGGACGTAGTCTGTCCCCAGACCCAGTTCAGTTTCTAAGTTAAAACCAATCTGATTTCAGCTGGTTTCTGGACCCAGTCCGCAAAGAGAAATGCTCAAATAAAATTTGAAAGCTCATAATGCAAAAGCTGCAGAGCTAGGATGCAAGGGCCGAGAGGGACTTGCCCGCCATGTCTGGAGGCAGCGAGAAAGCAGAGAACTCAAGAGACTTCACCGGTACCTGTGCTTGGTTGCTTGTTGTTCCTGGGGGCTTTCGGGGGTCCCCTTCGGTTCCCTGTTCTGACGCCAGAACTTTTAAAAGATAAACTGAGGCATATTAAAAACGTTTAGAGTTTATTTGAGCAAAAATTGATTTGAATTGGGCCGTGCCAAACCAGAAGTGGTCCATTACTTGTAAAAGAGTAAAATATTTGTCTGAAATGCACTTTCTGTATTCTCTGCAGAAGTTTCTTCCCTCTATTCTCAACTACCTCATTTTCTAATTCCACCTGTGGATGACATAGGATATTTTGATGATTTTCTCAGTTATTGAAAATTCTCTTAGAATCTCATATTTCTCCTTAAACCCATAATTGAGGGATGGGTTATTTTAATGATTTCTCAGTTATTGGGAATTCTTTTAGAATCTTGTATTTCTCCTTGAAGCTCACAGTTAGAATCTATGAGAACAACTTCAAGAAAGATCTTTAAAAACAAATGTGTGGTGCCAGCTGCACTCCCAGTCTCCTTTTAATGAGAAATGGACAGGTTATTATGCTATTACATGGCACATCCTATTCTTGGAAGCCATCTTAAGCTGTGCAGGATAATGTATCTCTATACTGCATCAGCCACTTTGTTCCACAGATGTTATTTATATATTTATTTTTTTAGAGTTTTATGAACAGCAAATGGCTCCTTAGGAGAACATTGTAATCGCTCAATCTGGATTTTCTAGCAGTCTTGGTATAAGGATGATAAAATGCCCACAGGGCAGTGCCAATTTAAAAAGGATGATTAACTCCAGATTTCTCATCCTTGAGACATTGTAAATGCCTGGATCAAGGTCTGATGTGTTCCAGATGATGGGCAAGGATATACAAACACACAGGCTTCCATTATGAGGAATACTGGCAACAAAAGAGTACACTATTCATTTATTTAATCAGCCAACAAATACACAGTGAGTGCCTGCTCTCCATCGGGCATTATTCAAGGTGCTGAGAATACAAAGTCTCTACCCTGAAGGTGTTTGCATCCTCTGTGAGAAGACAGGCAACAAATGAATACGCTGTGTTCTATCTGGAAAAATAAAGCAAGATAAGGGAATAAGGCGTGATATGGGTGAGACATGCTATTTTATGTAGAATGAGCAGGAAAATGCCTCCCTAAGTTTACACTCAGCAGAGAGTTTAGGGAAGCGATGGAGCAAGATTTGCAGATGTCAGGGGAAGA
>NW_006439568.1:7889500-7901580 GCF_000325575.1 Pteropus alecto | reverse complement strand
GGAATGTGTTTAAAATGTAGGCAGCATGGATGCCTGTGTGGCTGGACAAGTGGGTAACAGAGTGATAGGGATGTCATCGGGAAGATGCAGGTGAGAGGCAGAGGAAAGCTGGAATGTAGACCATCAAGCCTCACATAAGCCTTGGTAAAGAATTTAGATTTTATATTGTGTAGACTGAGAAACCACTGCAAAGTTTTGAGCAGAGGAATGACATGATCTGATTTACCTTTTGAAGTAACAGAGTGATAGGGATGTCATTGGGAAGATGCAGGTGAGAGGCAGAGGAAAGTTGGGATGTAGACCATCAAGCCTCACATAAGCCTTGGTAAAGAATTTAGATTTTATATTGTGTAGACTGAGAAACCACTGCAAAGTTTTGAGCAGAGGAATGACATGATCTGATTTACCTTTGGAAAGGTTTCCTCTGCCTTCTCTGTGTACAATACATGTAGGAGGCACGTGGAAGCAGGGAAGCCATAGATAGGAGGCTGTGTTAAGTCCAGGCAAGAGATGATGCTGTTTGGACCAGGTTCTCATGGTAGAGATGGTGAGTAGGGATTGAATTGTAGATTTTTAAAAGGATAACTTGACAGAATTTGTTAGTAAGTTGAGCATGAGAAAGAGTAATCAAGAATTTTTACCTGCATACATGGGAGAATGGAAATATTTAGTGAGATAGGAAAGATTTCAGGGGAAATGGAGGAAGTGGGAGTATCATCTACATTTTGGACATGTTCAGTGTGAGATGCTTGATTGGCTTCCATGTGGAATTGTAGAGGAGGCATTCAGGTAGTGAGTCTGAAGGGCAGGGAACAGATTTGGGCTAAAGGTTTAAATTTGAGAGTCATGAACTTGTTATCCATGAGACTAGGTAAAATCATCTAGACAAGTGTTGTTAGGGAAATAAATTCTCGAATGGTCTCTTTGAGGAGTTCGATTATGCAGTCTCCCACATGTGTTGTTTTCATCCCATTCCTTGGGAGGGCAAAATGCTTCCGTGCTTTTCCTAAAAAGATTTAAAATTAAGTGTCACCCACGCTAACTCCAAATTTTGTTTCTAAAGTTCCTAGAGACTTAACAGAGAGCAGAAAAGCAGATGGTTTACTTTGTACAGCAAGAGAACAAGTCTGAGCAGCTTTCTTGCTTTACCTGTCATGAAATTCATCAGTGTGGCCCAACCACATGGTAGTGCATTCAGAATGTTTGTTCCTCCCAAATATCTATCAGTGTCACAGCATGTTTCTGGATTCTTCCCAGTGATAATGGTAGCTACAGGTCAAGGTCCCAGAGCCATTTTTCCATTTATAAATGACTTTATCCTAAGTGTATATTTAGTAAAGCAGAAGCTTGCAAGGAGGAGGGTATCCAAGAGTATTGCATACTGGGGAAGACAAGTGAAAGGATGCAGAGTAAAACATACTTCTGAAAGTGAATGGTAGCTAAATGCCCATTTACTATGACTCTTATACATGAAGGAAAGGTGTTACAGTGATTGTGAGACAGAACATATAAACTATTTCTACACAGACCCCATAAATGGAATCTATCATGACATGGATGAGATTCAGAGTGTTTGATTCAGTAGGATAGGAAGCTACAGATACAGATGGAAGATATATTCACTGGGCTGGAGCAGGTCCATGCAGTGCAGAGACCTGCCAGAGATTGGAGAAGGTCTAGCCAGGTAGGCAAATAATTTTAGATGGTTGTGAGTTGATGGATGACATCAGGTTACAGGGATGCCCTGACTGCACCAAAACCTGGCAAAGAAGGCACAAGGATGAACAAAATTTGCAGAGGTCAAAACTGGGAGGTCTAGCTGTTCACAGCATGTAAGTCAAGGCCACAGGCTTACTCGGCTAATTAGCCACCGGCCTGGACCAGAGCCAGGACTCTGCTTTTAGGACATGAGGAATGGAGACCCGTGGCTATCAAAACAGGCCCAGAAGGGCCATTTGACTTTGGCCTTACATTTACTTAGAACTTCAGATTTACAATTTTGTCTTTATCTTCTATATCAGAGTTGCAGCAGGAAATAGATGACTCTCCCAAATCAGGTAATTTTTAGAGAGCTTAATGAAGGGATCAAAGTGTTGGCAACATGTAGAGAAACCAGAAGGGATGGTGCAGTGCCCTGGAACTACTAAGAGTGGGGCACATCCCCAGGTCTGAAGGGGTGCAGGAGTGAGTTGTCAGTGAAACTCAGAGACAGAAAGGCTGTGTGGAGCAGACAGCCTCATAGGAGCTGTGGTCATAGATTGAGGGAGGCAGCCAGCCCTCTCAACAAGGTGGGAGCTGAGGGAATATATTTCTGACTCCATTTCATCATCCCTCCAACCTCTCACTGCTTCTACCCATTGGCAAACCTAAGAGGAAGCCAAGGGCAAGGGAGCATGTTGAGTCGTCCAGATAAGCCACCGTCAGCACAGAGTGAGGTAGAGGGATGAAGGAGCTAAGAAACATCATCTGGCACATCTCCTGATGAGGACACATAGAGGTATAGTGATCAGACTGAGGTAGAGTCATTTGTTATTTTATATCTGAGTCCCATTCTTGCTACATGTCTATAATGTATTTTTAGTTGATTTTAGAAATTCTATAATTTTCTTGTAACACAATAATATCATGTTAAGTTTTTGCATGTTAAAGCATCGGTTTGTTCAAAATAAACATTTAAAAAGTGGCAGTTTTAAAACTCTTCTTTAGAATTGTGTGTGCGTGTGCACACGTATGCAGGTGCATACATATGTTTGTATTACTTGTTAAATATGGGGAGGCCTCGATCTTTTTTAAGCACGAGCTCAATCGTGGGTCCCAACCTCAGAGAGATTGGCTTCTTGACCTGGTTTCTGAGCAGATGACTAGCTGTAGAAGAACAAGGCAGGAATCTTTGTTGAGACTGGAAGGTCTTGGTCAAAAGGACATGTATCAGAACTGGAGCAAAATACCAAAGTCAGTCTAGTTAAACTGATTCAAAGTTTGTTACTGAGTCCTGAAATGGGACTCAACAGAGCTGAGTGTGCAGGAGGGGACTAAGTGGCTCCAGGTCCAAGTGCAAGAAGGAATAAGGACTCAGAATGAAGCAAGTGCTTGCAGAAGCAATTGATGTCAGGCCTTCTTTTTCTAAGGATAGCTGCTTCCAGGTGTTTGCTCACCCATGCATATGGCACTATGCCTATTGGAAAAGAATCAGATTTTTCTTAACGGCACACTATTTTAGTTTACTTGGCCTTATTGGAACATTGCAGCCTCCTAGAGCAACAAATTGAATTACATACCAGGTAAGGCTGGTAGGAGCTAGAATTTTTATTTAAAAGTGGAGCTATCCAATAGTGATTTCCAGAAGTTTCAAATGAACTATTTAAAGTATGGAGCCTGAATCCCTTTGTAAGGCCTTCTGTGATATCTTCAATTTTCAGTCATGATATTTAAATGAAGACAGCTGTGGTTTTAAAACAGAGTACAAAGATGGTAGGCACACAGTAAATACGGGTTTTTTCACAAGTTCTATTGCACAATATTAGCAAGGAGCAGCAAAGTAAATATTTTCCACTGAATTTGTACCATGTGGTTATTGCCTTAATTTTGACTAAATGATATACCTTGGAAAAACGCTTAATTTTACCGGAATTAAATTGTGCTATTTTTTCTGCCCCTATAACTGACAGAGCTGTTGTGATGATAACCCTAAATAATTATCAACAATGATTTAATTTTAATCTTAAATATTATGAAATTTAAAATATTCCCCAGTAAACAATTATATTATGAAACATTAAGACAGTACTCTCTCACTTTCAGTAAAAAATGTCCAGAATGCTGATTTTATTAATTTGTATGAGCTTTCAAATGATGGAATACGTAGGCTGTTTTTGCACTGAGAAATTAAAGGACAGACTCACATAATTATAAATAAGTACTTAAACATCCTTTTATAATATCCAGGTAATTGAGGTCAAAGGAAGAATTATCTAAATATCTTAGTTTTTAACTTTATTCTGTGACTGTATACAAGTAGTAAAAACATTTCTGATGTTTTACTAAAATTTATTATTTCTTAGTTAACTATGCTCTTTTAAAGAAAATGAATACATTAACATATGAGAAAAGAAAAAATAAAAATCATCTATGACCTCACAATCTAGGAATAACAACTGTAAGCGTGTAGGTATATGATAGTTTATAATTTTTAATTTGAAATATCAAAAAAATCTTATACAGAAAAATATGAACATACTTATACAGATTTTTGATAGAGAGGATCTAATTGTAATAATTTGTGTGCTGCATCTTGATTAAAAATTTTTTTTAATTGATTACTATTTCTGAAATTTTAAACAATGTATTTAAATTTTTTGAATTTTGATCATCGCCAGTTAACGTAATTAATCTTGGCAAATTCAAGAATCTCAGGGTGGAAACAGACTTTAAAAGTAATCCAGTTGACTCCTAAATCAAATACCTCTTCTTCAGTATTTCTGCTTGTGTTTATCAAGCCTGGACTTATCATTTTTATTAATGACAGATTCACTTCCTTTTGGGGATTTTCCATCTTGAAATAATTTTGACTGCTTAAAAATATTTCCTTAAGTTGCTTTACAATCGATCTCTATATGATCTCTAGCCCTCGAAAGCATCAAAACCTAATCCGTCTTGTGCATGACAATAGCCCAACCACGTGATTAAAACACAGCCATAAATTTCCCCTCCCTTATCAGCTTCTTTCCCTGTGTTTCCTCTTTTTAGCATAAGTGCTACACATTCCCTTAGGCCCTCTTATATTTCAGTTTTAAAACACTTAACAACCTGTGTTGCAAAGAGCAGATAACTTTAGTCCATTATTATAAAAACTACTAGGTTCATGAAGAAGTATAATTAATTAGATACAAATTTGTCATGAAAACTAATTGTAATATTTATATTTTCCCAGAGAGATAAAATTCAATGAATTGCTGTGTTGAAATTGGGCAGTGTAATTTGCAATATTTATCTTTCAGCAATGTTTTATTGGGATATTAAAACTCATACTTAATTCAATAAATTGGATTTTTTAAAAGCCTACTTAGATTCACTTGGTATATTTATGGACCGCCAGCTGTTGACTATGGGATAATCCTGACGTTCTTAGCTCCTTAACTATCCCAGCACATCACTGATGCAATATATAATTTCACAAATTATCTGGTACCAGATCTGGCTCTTCGAAT
Organism: Pteropus alecto; assembly: GCF_000325575.1. Lineage (NCBI taxonomy): Eukaryota > Metazoa > Chordata > Mammalia > Chiroptera > Pteropodidae > Pteropus > Pteropus alecto. The sequence goes on along the minus strand of NW_006439568.1, from coordinate 7,896,373 downwards.
ACACTGCATTTAAGAGCAAAAAGCTCTATATCTGCATACTTAATTACACAGCATTATCATTTCTATCCCTAATTCCTTAATCAAAACAGTCATTAACAAAGCAAAGGAAATTGAATTATGAAAGAAATAAAGATTGGTGACTCCTAAAATCAGATAGCTGGTTTCGGAAAGTCAGGTTGAAATTGGGCTTTATTTTATCATTCAAATAAATAGTGCCACTCCCTTATCATAAACTTTTACAGTTTTAAGGACAAAGCACTCAGTATTTTTGTTTCCTTTTATGCAAATTTTGCATGAAATCCACGTGTAGCAAGGGATTAAACTATTATGATAGAATGACCTATACCATACTGACTTACCCAAAATCAGGGACAATGCTTTTTGGAATATTATTTGTGAAATTGCTTCTTGGTGGATTCAATCACAGGTATTTGCTTTTAGGTCCCAAGTTATGAATGATTGTGTGGCTGGAGTCCCTGGAGTTCAAGTATTTTTATTTTAACTATTCAACTGAAAGCAGTGTTTCACAACTAAATAAGTTTTCCAAATAATTCATTCAGAAGAAGCAAACTAGTACTTGGGAGAACTATACATAAGTTTAATTAAAGTTTCTACCATGGCAAAGATGGGCAAAGGGGCCTATGTCAGCTCCCACCTCCAAAATAGTTTCACTCTGTGCCCTGGAGGCTGATTAGATTCACTGGGCCTGTGTTTGCATAATGCAAAAAGCATCTCTGCTATTTAGATTTCTAGATTGTACATATTAGGTATATAAATATAATAAAAAATTCTGCCCTTAAATATTACATGTCACAACTAATATTCTGCACTCTGTCTGGATCTCTGCTTTTCCGTATTTGCTATTAGAACTTTATTAATAAATTTGAATCTTGTTTGTTTTCCCCATGTAAGAATTGTTTCTGGAACACTATGTTCAAGCTACTAAAGGAAGAAATATTGTCCATTCATTTGTTGATGGAAGATAGGAATGTAGGATGCGCCCTACAGTTTTAGCAGCATAAGATATTTCTGAGATAAGTGTTATCTTAGACACAGTGCACTTCATCTTGGGTTTAACATAGCGGAGGAATATTTCACTGTCCGGTGGGGCCATAGAGGTTCCTTATATTGATGAGTTAGCACAATGAGATATCAAGGATGCTGAAGATGAGCTTCCTGTGCTTGTGGGAGACTTGATGGCAGCGGTTCTCAGTTTGGCTTTCCGTTGTAACTCTCTAGGGAGCTTTACAAAATAATGATGTCTGCGTCCTTGCCCGAGAAATTCTGATTTCATTGATCTGGAGTAAGGTTTGGGTATTGGGAATTTTACATGTTTCTCAGGTGATTCTAATGTGCAGACACAATTTAGAACAGCTGTTCTGAATCACTTCTGATGGAGAATAGAAATCTCTTCTAATCTGATTCTATAATTTTAAAATCTAATCTGGTTCTATGATTTTTAAAGCTGTGCTCCCTAGGAAAACTAGACCTACAAAATAATCTACAAAAAGAGATTCTACGGTCAAATAAACTTGGGAAATGTTACATATCTTACCATCCTCTAGGAGAAATTCGATTCACCAAGATGCGTTAATGACAATGGTAAAGAAGCTTGTCTAGTGTTTCCCAGAATTTTTAACCAGGATCCTCATTTTTTATAACAACTATTATGATCCTATGAAACTTTAGCGTTCTGCGTTCTACACACTGGTTATGCTGTTCTGTGTTGTGTTGATTTGTTTCTGAACATTAAACCACAAAGTAGACTAAGCTGTTATTGGTCACAGGATTCTATGTTGGTATTTATTATATCTGCATGGCTGTTGAATAAAGGTGTGAACCTCACTTGGAGATACCTTTTCTTTGGGCTATTCCCTTTGGACCTGATGTTTATTCATGCAAAGGGCCTGGTATTAAGGCCATCCATCTTTAGTGCCCTATGTGACAACCAGCAGGGAAGGGCTACTGGTCTTGTTTGAAAGTTACCATTTTACCAATTACTTAAATCTCTTTTGAATTGACCCTCTCTGCTGCTTGTCATGAATTCCCTGTCTTAAAATACTTTTCTCTGTCTTAAAGAGTCCTAACATCTTGAAAACATTATGGAATGTATTTCTTTAGCAGAGAAGAGATATGGAACATTTGGGATGTGAAAAGAGTAGAGAATGGAGTGACCAAGGCTGCAGAGGTATAACCAAGAAAGAAAGTTTTACTCACAGACGAGTCAGATTGAGGGGATGGTGATCGGCCTTGAGGCTGAAGAAGGCAGTAGACATGTCATTTATCATTTCTCCTTGGGTAGAAGTGAAGATGTGACTAGAATACACATCAAAAAGCAAAGCTAGCCATGCTGTCTGTTTACTTTACATGCCAGGTATTGTCGTGCATGGTTTTTGGGCAGTATGCCAACCTGGCATCCTCCTACACTCATTTTCTTTCCTTAGTTTCTGTAACCATGTACTCATGACTTTTCTCATATGGCTTTAACTGCTCCTTCTGGTCACAGGTTGGTGAAGACACTCATATCTTTGCTCCCACGGTACCCACTTACTTTGATTATGCTACTGGCTCCAGGTAATGGCGAAAGTTTCTTTAATTTTCTCTTAACCATATTATTTTGTTTTCAATATAGAACTAAATAATATAACTTTAGATGTACTGTAATATCCTTAAGAGTAGGAGGTGTACTGTTTATTCATGTCTCCCCAGATCATGACGGACAGTTAACAGGGTGTCCACAAATATTTTGTTAAACTAAATTAATTGATTGAGCCCATGAACAGTCACAGCTCCAATAGGAAAATGGAGTCAAGGCCAGCAAGAAGCCCCCCTAATGTATACATGCCTTTTGTTCCTAAAAACGTCACTCTATTTCATAATAGGACTTATGGATATTTATTGTAGAAGGTTTTAAAAGTAAAGGAAGAAATAAATAACATAAAAACAACTTATAAACCATTACCCCAAAAATAACCATTGTAAATAGTTCTGAGTATTTCCTTTCAGATCTTTTGCTATGCATAGGTAGGAGTCTGTCTGTCTGTCTGTCTGTCTGTCTCTCTAAATTATACTTACAAGAGAATTTGGATGATACTGAAAAACGATTTTGTATGCTCTTTCATTCAGTGTTCTATTCCTTCATTTGACAAATATTTAGAAGGCTTAATATCACGTACCAGGCACTATTTTAAGTTCTAGGGATACGTGAGTAAACAGTATTTTAAATGTTTTCTAAACATTCAAAACCTGATTTTTAATGAGTTTCATATTTCATATTTTAGGTTAATTATAGTCCATTTAGCAAGTTCCTGACTACTGTTGTTACCATTTCACAGTATTATTAGTAATCTTGCAATAAGTACCCTTATTCCTAAATCTTTATGTTCTTCTCTGATCATACCAGATAGAAAGGTAGTTATCGGCTTATAAAGCATGAACTTTTAAAAAGTTGTTTAGCAGTGCTTCTGTAATGATTTATAAACTCTGCCCCCGCTGTAGTGGAGAGTACCCATTCTGACACCTTCACTGGCATTAGCTTATACTCAGATTGTTAAATATATTTGTCCACTTATACTTTGCCTCATATTAGGATGTTTTTATTCTAGTATGTATAATGTTCACGTTCTTATGCAAATACATAATGTTTGTTTTTCCATTAACTTTTGTTAATTTTCACTGAATGCGACCCTTCAGAAAACTCACACTTCGAAGAAAACCCCTAAAAACCTCTTTTAAAAGATTTTCTTTTATGAATCTAAGTTGTATTTTAGCCTCCTGGCAAAGGTCCTGGGGTTTTCAGGATGGTTTCTTGCTAAGTGCTTTCCTAGGTTAACATATTCAGTTCAGTGCTCACATTTAGTAGAGGAACATTAAGCAAAGCAGATGTTTGATGAAAGTCGAGTATCCTTCAAAGAGTAAGAACAACATCCCAGGGGCTCTCTGTGACTGTGAAACCTTCCGAGACTCAGAAAGATAATTTGTTGGGAGAATCCTTCACATAAGTTTCTTCATTTGTAAAAAAAATCCAGCTTAAAAAAGATCAGCATACCTGACGGTACTGTCTATTGTGGAATGCTATCTTTTTTTAAGACATATTAATGGAAAAAGGTCAGGTATTGTCACAAAGAACAGTTATAATCCCAATCACTAATAAAATGCTCAAATTTCTAAAGGCAGATTATTGAAAGGAAGACACATCCAAGGACAAGAGATGCCGTTTATCAAAGATTTCTGGGTGTTAATATATGTAATCTAAATGGATGCTATTTAGTTTAAATAAAAGAAAAAAAAAAACCTGTGTCTTCTCCATCTATGAGGATGGAGAACCTTGTTGAGGATGCAGTAAGAAAGGGAATTCATTTGGTCTCAAGAGGGAAGCATCTTTAATTTGGTACAAAAGGTATCAGTAGTAGATGACTCCATGTTTGGAGTGACTCTAAGTCTGGCTTTACAGCTTCTTATTTGCTTCTTTACTTCCCATGAACACACACACCTTAGAATTTATTTGGCTTATTTCTTCTGTCGCTTCTCTCATGCAATCTACAAGTCAGAGGCAGATCTGCATAGAGTGAAGCAGGGTTTCTCGACTGTGGCCCATCAGATGAATAGTTCTTTGTTGAGAAGCACTGTCTCCTACATTGAAGAGTGTTTAGCAGCATCTGTGGCCTCTCCCCACCAGATGCCAGTAGCACCCCTCTCTTCTGGTGTGACAACCAAAAATATTTCCAGATATTGCCAAATGTCCTGTGGGAGGCGAAATTGCCCCCGGCTGCGAACCATTAGAGTAAATGTAGAAAAAATGTAGCCCAGTCTTCCTAAAGGATCCTCTGCTTCTCCTCTTGGCAGGTGACATTCTGTTATCTACTCAACAGGCGTCATGGTCTTTCTCTAAAAATAAGATCTTGTCACTTCCCTGTTTAAACATTTCAGTGCCTTCTTATGGCACTGCAATAAAATCTGAACTCCTCGTGGCATCCTTTAAAGTAGCATCCTCTGTGATCTTGACCCAGCCCATTCTCTGACCTCATAGGCTACCCTACTTCCTTCCCTCCCTCTTCTGCATTTATCCTGGCCTAAGTTACCGCCTCAAAGAGGCCTTTTCTGCCCATCTATGAATGTAGCCCCACCCTTCTTCCAGTCACTCTGTCATATCATCTGGTTTATTTTCTTTCTAAGCACTTATTTCAACCTGAGGTTGTCAGGTACCTTTCTTGGTTTACTTGTTTGTTACCTTTTCCCAAGCACAGTAGAATGTAAGCTCATGGGTGCAAGGGGCACTTCTACAAACCTATTATTTCATAGATACTCACAGATATAGACGATGAATGAATGACTAAATAAATGGGTGCAAATAGGCAGAGGTAGTGACTTGGCCTGTGTGTTTTCTCTTGTTTTTCATATTCGAATTTAACAATCCAGTAACACTTCTAATAGTCAAACCAGCACAGAGAATAGTGTACACATCCTGTGCATCTACTATCCAGACAGTGTGATCTTGAGGCGCAAAGGATGAAGTGTGCCATCGTGTATTTGACAGAATCAGTGAGCGTACGTATGCAGTATTTTACAAATAGATTTTCAAGACTTTTTCCGCCCATGTAAAGCAACATTTATGTGTTAAGTTTTCAACAATGGCGGAATGCTGGAAATGGGAAGACTTTTTTCCCCACTATTGCAGGGCTCAGGGACAAGGAGGCCATTAAAAATAGTCTGGTACGTGCTGCGGAGTGAAGCGAAGCATCGGGACTAGCAGCGCGTTTAAAACTGTAACAGACAGGAGCTAGAGTGCTGGAAATCAGGGGAACTGAACCAGAATTCCAGCTCTCAAAGAGCCTGCTGATGTGTTTTGGTAGAGAAACACTGCACTTGGGCAGTGAAAAGGAGCACGCTATATGTCCCTGCCTCACCAAGAGAGGAGTTGCCGTTGGCAACTGGCTGTTCTCCATGACCCCAGGAGCCTCTAGATTCCGAAGGTCTTTGGTTTCTTCACTCACTTCTTTTGCTTCCTATTTTTGCCTTGATATACGTGCAACTCCCAGAGTTCCCTACTTCCAAAAAACCTCTGAGCCAGTAGAAAAATAAAATATCTTTGGGACTCTGGCTGGTGATCACACAATGCAGTATATATCTGACTTAGTGTTGAATGATACACTTGAAACTTAAAAAAAAAATGTCTTTGGGTAACTTCCAAACATTTGTAGATTGCCATTGATTGCTTTTTCACTGCAACAGCTAGGCAAATCTGCACCATCATAGTAATATATAATATTGACATTCTGTCCTCATTGATGGGTTCAGTATAAATATTGTGCCCAACCATTTCTTTTCTTTCTTTCTTTTTTTTTTGGAGTATGGGACTATTTATTGGGGGACAGTGGTATTTTCAATAATTCCAAAAAATAATAGTAGGTAATTGAGGTGTGGTTAAGTAATGGGGATCCTGTAAGTATTAAAAAAAAAACAAAACAAACAAACCATTTTTGGGAGAAGAGTTTATGACCTGGTAAGTCCAGCTCATCAATTCTTCAGTTGAGTAGTTGTTCAATGTGATTTAATCAGTCAGGTTCTTCATGGAACAGCAAGCAAGACAGTGAAGATTCATATAATTATTACATTGCAGTGTGATATAAGAACTCAAAAGGCAAATATCTCTCAGATTAATTTAATGCATTAGAGGCAATTCATGCTCTTCTTGATCTGGGGGCTGAGAAGAAGCTACACTCACTTTCCCCAGTTATGTTTTTCATGTGATTTCAAACTTGTCAGAATCATTCAGATATTGTTAATTTGGGAGGACAGACACATGGAGGAGCACAAACAGGAGTGGTTGACAGTCTTCTGCTCTTCATCTGTAGACGAGGGGGTTATCCTGAG
>NW_006439568.1:7848477-7882789 GCF_000325575.1 Pteropus alecto | reverse complement strand
TACGTGCAACTCCCAGAGTTCCCTACTTCCAAAAAACCTCTGAGCCAGTAGAAAAATAAAATATCTTTGGGACTCTGGCTGGTGATCACACAATGCAGTATATATCTGACTTAGTGTTGAATGATACACTTGAAACTTAAAAAAAAAATGTCTTTGGGTAACTTCCAAACATTTGTAGATTGCCATTGATTGCTTTTTCACTGCAACAGCTAGGCAAATCTGCACCATCTAATAGTAATATAATATTGACATTCTGTCCTCATTGATGGGTTCAGTATAAATATTGTGCCCAACCATTTCTTTTCTTTCTTTCTTTTTTTTTTGGAGTATGGGACTATTTATTGGGGGACAGTGGTATTTTCAATAATTCCAAAAAATAATAGTAGGTAATTGAGGTGTGGTTAAGTAATGGGGATCCTGTAAGTATTAAAAAAAAAAACAAAACAAACAAACCATTTTTGGGAGAAGAGTTTATGACCTGGTAAGTCCAGCTCATCAATTCTTCAGTTGAGTAGTTGTTCAATGTGATTTAATCAGTCAGGTTCTTCATGGAACAGCAAGCAAGACAGTGAAGATTCATATAATTATTACATTGCAGTGTGATATAAGAACTCAAAAGGCAAATATCTCTCAGATTAATTTAATGCATTAGAGGCAATTCATGCTCTTCTTGATCTGGGGGCTGAGAAGAAGCTACACTCACTTTCCCCAGTTATGTTTTTCATGTGATTTCAAACTTGTCAAAATCATTCAGATATTGTTAATTTGGGAGGACAGACACATGGAGGAGCACAAACAGGAGTGGTTGACAGTCTTCTGCTCTTCATCTGTAGACGAGTGGGTTATCCTGAGAATAATACTCTTTCCTCTTATTCTGCTTAAGGATTTAACTATCCAAAGTAGAATGGGGGAGTAATTTGGCTCATTACTCCTTGGTTCCCTCACCCCCACCCACCACCCCAACTTTTTTTTTTTTTTCAATTTTTCTGTCCCTACTGGTGTACTGAGATGGTTTGGGTAGTCTTCGCTTTTGTCGTTGTCAGTCGAATTTATGCAGGGTTTTCTTAAACTGCCTTTGTGATACCATGCCTTCCCCATAGACAAAACAGTCACACACTCTGCAAGGCAATCAAAACGTCTCTTCTCCAAGGATTAAGAGTATCCACTTTCTAGTCTGTTCCTGCTCCTTTGGACACAAATGTCAAAATCCATATTGCTGGTGGCATTTGAAATGGTATATGCACAGTTCAGGAAGCATAACTGTTTACCTATTAATCACTCTGGGCCACCAGTCAAAATATTTTCTCTGCAAAGATGCCTTTCGCATTTTGTACCAATTAATGTTGGATGGAACCCGAGTCACAGTTAATCTGTGGCAAAGCTTTTATTTGCTGTCAGGCATGCAGACATGAAAAATGCTCAACGTAATATTTTAATTAATAAAAATATGCTGAGAAGTGTATTTTTCTGAAGTAGATTTTTATTACACTTCATTACATTTCCAAATTTAATGGACACATATATTATGTCCTGTCACCATGGGAACTACATCAAGACAGGCTTTTTATAGGCTGTTGGATGTTGTTATAAAACTCTCACAAAGGCAAAATTGTTTCTTGTAAGTTTAAAAGAAGCTGTGTTCATTTACAGTATGTGTAATTTACTGTAGAGCTTGAGGCAGTAGAGAAGGTCTTCACTTGATTTAGAGACTGACACTTTTTTTTTATGAAGCCCTTAAGTTTTAATTTTTTAGGTCGATGTTCATGAAGATATAACTTGTTTTTTTTTATGAAAGTAAATTTAAAAACATGTAAACTTTGTATAGCATGAAAAGATAAAATTCTGTTTTATAACTATTTAAGGCATAACACTTTCGAAAACAAAAATTTCTAAACATGCATAAATGAGCCTCAATATCTGGCTTCAGTAACCATCGACATTATCTGTGCTTATTTTATATCTCTTCACTCTGCCACCACCATTGTTTTATGGTTCAAGTATTTTAAAGTAAATCCTAGACTTTATATCATTTTACTATCAAATACTTTATAGTATGCATCTTAAAAAAGGGAGGAGGCAAGAAAAAGATCCACATAGTGAACGATTTCTTACATTCAATAAAAAATATCATGAAACAAGACAGAACAGAGATCAAACATATAGATCACATTAACAAATATAACAGGCTTACCTCACTTTTTATATAGAACAAAAAGATTTTAAGATTGCTCAAAAAGGCAAAACTTGGCTCTCCATTGTTTAAATGGGACATTTCTAAAATTATATGATTTCGAAGGTTAAAAATGAAGGATAGACAAATATGATTAAAAAAACAACAGGGTCTTGATATAGACAAGATGCAATTAAGGATAAAAAATATTAAAACAAATAGAGGATATTTTGTAATGCTAAGGGCTGAAAAATCAAAGAACATGCAAAATTTGTTATTATTGTTTATTCATCTGCTAACACAGCAACAACTTTCAAAAAGCTGAAACTACTAGAGATGAGAACTAGAGACACATTAAGGATAGGAGATTTTAACGTACTTATCTCAGTCCTGGGAAAACCGGAAGACAAAACACCAATCAACTCCTCAACTAACATAACCAATTGTGTGTAGCTAGTAACTCTATTGAAATTTGAACCCTGATAATAGAGATCATTACTTCTTTTTATGTGAAAGTCTTTGAAACTAAAATTAATGAAAGCCGATGGGGGCAAAAAAGTCAAAGTTTGAACGCTGGCTTAACATTCTGTACTTTCAGAGTGTTAGAAAATGTGTTCATTTTTTTCTACTTAAAATTATTTATGCATTTTCCATGTTCCATTCACATAGCCTGCGCCATCCCAAACAGGGATTTATACTAGTGATTTATGACTTTCCATATTAAAAGTTAGCATTGGTGCTGATTTTTACATCAGACAGAGCTTGAAAGATTTTTCCTCAAAGGTTTCCAGCTTTAACCTGCAAGGAACTATCTGGTGTAACCTCTCATGAGCTTTCTGTCTTTCAAAAAATGCCAGCAGTTTGAGATTTTACAGACAGGCAGATAGCTTTTCCATCAGTCACAGCCCATGCCTGACAAACACACGGGGCTTCTTTAAGCAGACAGGTAAACGCAGGTCTTTGAAACGATATGAAGGATTTAGCTGTTTCTCAGGGATACTGCTTCTCTTCTTTGTTCAAAGACTCTCCCTCCCCTGGGGGAAATGACCTTCTGGAGGGAGCTTTTGTAGCCTAATTTTCCTTGGAATGCAGCATAAATGCTGCTTTTGTTAAAAGCCTCAGTATGTTTCAGGTCTCTAAGGTATAGCATTTTTTTTCTCCCAGTTTTCATAAAATGAATATGAGTGAGTGATAAGGAGTATGGTTTACATCACAGCAGGCAATATGGGTTGTAATGGGATCACAGTCGGGGACTGGCAATCTATAAAATGCTAAAAAAAAAAAATTGTGAGAAATGCATAGGAGTTCAAAGCCACTTAAGTGGCTAGCTGCTCTGCTGGCTTGGTTGGCATTATTCATTTGTTTACGCTTATGCTTTTATTTGTTTTGTTTTAATATCTGAGGGTTGTAAACCGCTGCAAGTGAAATTTGCAAATATAGCCAAGTAGCTATGAATGTGGATTTTTGGAGTCAAATTGCTCTGCAGATTAGAACCCCTCACTAGCAATATGACCATGGCAATTTACTTAAATTTTCTGACTTTCATATTTGCCACCTGTAACAGGGGAAACAGAGTAATCATCCTCACCTAATGAAGTTGCAAGGATTAGACCGAAGAATTTTTGTGAAATGCTTAGCGCAGCCCTTAAATAGGCTAAGCATTCTATCGATGCTAGAAGCTACACTAACTATACTATTGTAATAATTAATATTTAATGTTAAAGGTGATTGAAGAGCAACTCCTGACTGTGTGGCTAACAGTGGAAATGAAGTCATATTTACATTTAAAAAATTAATTGTGATAAAAAACCCATAACAAAAATTTACCACCTTAACTATTTTTAAATGTACAAGTCAGAAATATTAAGTATATTCACATTGTTGTGCGACAGAACTCCAGAACTTTTTATCTCGAAAAACTGAAACTCCATATCCATTAAACAAGGCCTTTTTTTTTTTTGAAAGAACAGTTTCAGATTTACAGAAAAATTGCTAAGATAGTACAGAAAATTCCCTTATTCCCAGTTTTCTCCATTAACATTTAACGTTAGTATAGTACATTTGCGACAATGAATGATACCGATACATTATTATTAATAAAGTCCATACTTTATTCAAATTTTCTTAGTTTTTACCTAATGTTCCTTTGTGTTTTCCAAGATCCCATCCAGGGTTTAACATTACATTTGGTTGTTATATCTCTTCCGTTTCCTTGGGCTGTGATAGTTTCTCGCTTTCCTAGTTTTTGATGACTGACAGTTTTGAGGAGTACTGGTCAGGTATTTTGTAGAATGCTCGTAATTTGGGGTTTGTCTGATGTTTTCCTAATGCTTAAACTCAGGATGGTGTACGTTCTAACAATATCACATTCCTGTTGACATTGACGGAGATTACCTGGCTAAGAGTGTTCTTAAACTATTAAGTTACTGATGTTTTAATTTGCAATTTCCTAATGACAAATGATGTGGAGAATCTTTTCATATGCTTATTTACCTTCTTTACATCTATTTTGGTGAAGTGTATGTTCAGACCTTTAGTCCATTTTAAACATTGGGTTTAAAACATGGTTTGTTTTCTTATTGTTGAGTTTTAAGAATTCTTTGTATATTTTAGATACTAGTACTTTATCAGATATGTGTTTTCTAAATATTTTTCCCCGCCTGTAATTTCCCCTTTCATTCTCTCAACAATGTCTTGCACAGCAAAAAACTTTTTAATGAAGCCCAACTAATCAATTATTTCTTTTACGGATCATGCTTTTACTGTTGTATCTAATAAAAACTCACCACCAAATAAGTTCACATAGATTCTCTGCTTTGCTTTTTTTCTAAAAGTTTTATAGTTTTGCATTTTACATGTAGGTATATAATCCATTTTGTGTTAATGTTTATGAAAGGTGTAAAGTCAGGTCTCTGTATATAGGGTTTTTTTTTTTTTTTGCATACATACATTTAATTGTACCAGCACCGTTTTTGAAAAGACTGTCTTTTTTTCTCTATGGCGTTGCCTTTGCTCTTTTTTCAAGGATCATTTGACTATATTTTGTGAGTCTATTTCTGAGGTATTTTGTCCCATTGATTTAATTCTTTAGTCAACATTACACTATCTTGATTACTGTCATTTTATGTAAGTCTGCAAATCAGGTAGTGTGAGTCCTTCAGTTTTATTCTTTTTCAGTGTCGTGTTAGCTACTTTGGGTCTTTGCGTTTCCACATAAACTTTAGAATTGGTTTGTAAATATCTATAAAAACTTGCAGGGATCTTGACTGGGATTACATTGAGTCTAAGAATCAATTTGTCATCTTAATAATACTGAGTTTTCCAATAAGTAAACATGGAATATCTCGTAATTTTTTTTTTTTTTAGATTTTTCTTTATTTCGTCAGAATTTTGTAATTTTTCTCATATAGACCCTGTACATGTATTACATTTACACCTATGTCTTTCTTTTTGTTGGGCTATTGTAGATAGTATTATGTTTTAAAATTCCAATTCCAATTGTACATTACTGATATATAAAAAAGCAATTGACTTTTGTATGTTAACCTTGTATCCTATGACCTTGCTACATTTATTAGTTCCAAAAGTCTTTTCTCTGATTCCTTGGCATTTTGAGAATAAAAACAGTTTTATTTCTTTCTTTCAAGTCTATATACTATTTTTCTCCTTTTCTTGTCGTAATGTACTTGTTAGGACTTCCAGTGTGATATTAAATAGTATTGGTAAGAGGGGATTATTATTGCTTTGTTCCATCCTAAGGGGGGAAAGAATTCGATTTCTCATGACTGGATATTATATTACCTATAGATATTTTGTACATTTTCTTCAAGATATGAAAGTTCCCCTCTAGTCCTAGTTGGTTGAGGGTTTCTTTTCCCTTCCCTTCCCTTCCCTTCCCTTCTCTTCCCTTTCATCATGAATAGGTGTTGGATTTTGCCAAATTCTTTGTCTGTATGTATTGATAGGATCATGTTATTTCTTTTACTCTTGCCTGTTGTTTTGATGGATTACACTGATTTTTTTAATATTTAGAATAAGCCAGCCTTGCATTTTTGGAATAAGTCCCACTTGTTCATAGTGTAATTATTTTTTATACATCGTTATATTTTATTTGCTAATATTTTATTAAGGATTTTTGTATCTATATTCATGAGAGATATTGGTTTGTAGTTTTCCTTTTTTGTAATGTATTAATCTGGTTTTGATATTAGGGTTTCACAACATGAGTTGGTTTCACCAAATGAGTTGGAAAGTGATCCATTCACTTTTATTTTCTGAAAGAGATCGTGGAGTTCTGGTGTCACATCTTTGTTAAATGTTTGGTAGAATGTATCAGTGAAACTGTTGCTTTTCTTTTTAGAAGGTTATTATTAATTGATTCAATTTATTTTATATAGCTATATGTACCTATATCTATATCTATATATGCCTACTCAGATTATCTATTTCTCTTTTATGAGTTTTAATAGTTTGCTTCTTTCAAAGAATTGGTCGATTTTACCTAAGTTGTCAAATTTTTGGACATAAAGTTGGTCACAATATTACCTTATTTTTTTTTTTAATAATCATGGTATCTGTAGTAATGACTCTTTTTTCATTTCTGATGTTGGTAAATTTGTGTTTTCCCTCTTTTTTTCCTGCTTAACCTTGCTAAAGGCTTATCAATTTTACTGATTTTTTTCAAAGAACCAGCTTTTGGTTTTATTGATTTTTTTTCTATTTTTCTGTTTTTAATTGCATTCATTCCTACTTTTTACTATTTATTTTCTTCTGATTGCTTTAGGCTTAAATTCTTCTTTTTCTAGTTTTCTAAGGTGGAATTTCAGATCTTTCTTCAATTCTAATATATGCATTCAATGTTATAAATTTTTGTCTAGATGGAATTTCAGATATTTCTTCAATTCTAATATATGCATTCAATGTTATAAATTGTTTTCACAGCATCCCACAGTTTTCGATTAAGTCGTGGTTTGGTTTTCATTTAGTTCAAAATACTGTTTAATTTCTCTTGTAACATTTACTTTGATCCAAGTTATTTGGAAATGCGTCGTTTAATTTCCAAATATTTGGGAGATTTTCCAGTTATCTTTCTGTTATTGACTTTTAGTTTAATTCCATTGTGAGATGAGAACACATGTTATATGATTTCTGTTCTTTTAATTTGTTAAGGTATATTTTATGGCCCAGAATGTGGTACAGCTTGGTGAATAGGAAATGTTTTAAATGATTTTATTTAACTAGTTCATTATTTTTATCTCCCAAAATAAAAATAATGCACGTATAGATAGGACACTTTCACTACTGACGGACTTGTTGGAAAAATATTCTCTTTATCAGTCTTAAACCCTCTGGCCAGTGTCTTTTTCCTTCAGTTGGAACAACTGGTTTTGTAGCATGAGTTTTGATAGAGGTATTAATAATTTTAGTGGCGTTTATTGAATACCTTCTCTGTTCCAAGTACTGTGCTTTACCCATGTAACCACAGTTCTCATGACAGCCCTCTAGGACTGATGCCATTTATACCTTCATGCTGCAGAGGTGAAGAAATCAGGATGTAGAGAGCCCTGTAACTTGCCTGGTCACCTGTCGGACAAGTGGCGGAGGTGGAACGAGAACCCTTGTCAGTCTGACACACCTGGGTGCTGGGTGCGCTTCTTCCACCGTTGTCCTGTCACTTTCTTTGTCATTATCACTGTTTAAAATATTCATGATTTTAAAGTTCTCTTTCCTTCACATCACCTTTTAAAACTTTCTTCATTAATTTGTTGCATAATACTTGATCACTTAATAACTGTCAGGTCCTAGGGCTAAAATAATTAGCACACCAGACATGGCCCCACCATAAAAAAGCTTACAGTAAAATAAGGCAAAAGGAATCCATTAAAGTAACAAAAATAAATGTGGAATTCTGCAATGTTGGAACACTGTATAAAACCGGTTGAACTTGATATGGTATAAACAGAAAATGATTTATTTTTTTTTCTGTTTCTGCCCTTAAAGATGCTATAATAGACTTCCTTCTTAATGCAAAGAAGTATCTTTGGCATGTCCCATAAGTTTTCAATTGAAATTCTTACAGAGGTAATTTTGTCTTTACATTTAGTTATAAGAAATAATACAGAGAGCCCATGTGCTCTTTACTTAGTTTCCCCCAATGGTGACATTATACAAAAGCATAATATCACAAATAGAATATTGACATTGGTAAAATCCACCGACCTTATTCATAATTTCCTGCTTTTATTTATGCTCATTTATGCTGTCATGGGTGTATGTGTGTGTTTGTGTATTTAATTCTATATAATTTTATCATGCATGTAGGTTCATGTGTCTACCACGATATTCAAGATAGTGAATAATTTCATCACTGCAAAGGTCCTTTATGTCACCCTTTTATAATACCATCCACCTTCCGCCCTGCTTCCTCCCTCTATCTCTAACTCCTGGAAACCACTAATATGTTTCCATTTCTAACATTTTGTCGTTTAAAAATGTTATGTAAGTGGAATCATACAATATGTAACCTTTTGAGATTGCCTCTTTTTCACTCATGATAATTTTCTTGAGATTCCTCCAAGTGTTGCGTGTAGAAAGTTTGTTGCATGAGCAGGAGATCTTACCTTTGTTGTCACACACGGTCTCTCTTGGGGAGGCTGCCTGACAACTCTTTTTCCCTTGACAAGGAGGATTTTCAGGTGGGAGCGGGGAAGGGGTAACTAAGCAGTAAGAGGAAGGGAATCGTTTAAGTGTTAAGTTCTTCGTTAGACTCCAGCTATTTTTTAATCTAGAAGGTGTACAGACAGTTACTCCACCAAAGTAAAGCAAAAAGCCCGAACAAACCCTACTTCCACTTGTTTACATGGACATTGTCAGAAACAGCCGATATTTTATGCCTTTATCAGAAATAGTTTATTTTGCTCTCTTTCTTCATTTCCTTGTACATCTGCCTTCTTCAAATGGATCACTCCTGTTTAGTTGGCTAAAAATATAAAATTTAATGTCTGCCTATGGGTAGTACCTGAATCCGTAACTTCACCCTGATTTTCATGAAGGCCTTGAAAAGAAGAAGGAAAATCTAGGAGTCCTGAAAATATAAATACTCATTTTTGTCAGAGCCTCTAGGCATATTCCTTCAACGAGGCAACCAATTTTCAGTCCAGGTGACTATATTCATCTCTAAGCCAGTTCAAACCAATTTAACAGATAGAATTTTATGAGATTCTGTCACAAGCTTCACCAAAGGCCAATTATGAAACATCTACTTCATTTCCTTCGGTCATTGATTTTCTAATTTGTTGGCAAAAATCTGTTACTTCAGTCTAATGTGATATTTTCTTTGTCAGCCCATCTTATCTTTTGCTTACGATCTCATTGTGTTCTAACTGTTTAAAGATTTTTCATCTTCTTATATTTGTTTCATTACATTGCTAAGTTGGAGTTTCTGAATTATAATAGCTAGCTCAGCCATTCTTACCTGCTCTGTGGAATGATACCACATCTGTTTTTTTCTAATCTTATGGTGTGTCTCGAGTGCTTTGTTTCAAGACAATTATAAGCAATTCAATAGATGTTTTCTAATTTTCTTATTATGTTAGGATGCATATCATCCTGACCAAATGTTTATGTTCGCATTTACTCTAAGTACTCCTCGCCTGTTATTTGCCAATACTTATTTTGCAGCATCTCCATTATTCTTATTGTGCAAGTTTATTTTTCTAATTTGACTTGGTAAACAGGAGTTGAAAAATGACTACAATAATTCAGCTAAGTTGTCGTAATAATTTAGAACCCTATCTTTTTATTAGCAGACCTATCTTTCGTAGAGTTTATATTTCTCCCCTGGTGTATGTTTAATGTTTTTAAAATTCCATTTCCTTTTCTTTGCTTCTTAGTAGCATTAATTTTATTCTGGATTTTCACTCACATGATCAATTCTGGCCACACTCTCTAACAGAACAGGTATTTTTCCTCTTTCTTTTGCTGTCCCTCTCTGTAGGACCATAAAACAAATTATAGACATTAATTTCTATGACGTGGAGACCAAAGCTAAAGAAAACTGTCAGCAAGAATTACACGAATGACTATAATCATCCTCCTTGATAAGAACTTAAGCCTTTAAATTCTGGCACTTTTAAATCCTGTCTGCAAATATGAAAAATCTTCACTTGGCACAAATTGGACGTTGTAGGAAATTGCTTTGGCATTTAATATGTTAAGTGAGGGAAATAAGAGAAAAATGAAAGGGAAGAACTTAATCCACATGTAGATATCATGACCGACAGCTGGACTCAATGATCAAAATGTTAGTGCACTGCATGATGAAAGCCTTGAGAATTAGTTTCTAACGAATATAGCATATAAAACAGTCTCAATGTGTAGAGTCTTTATTTGAAAAAAAAAAATCTCACCAGTTGGACACATGATCTCATACTTTCAAAATGAGGCTGATAAAAGTTACGGAATACCCAAGGGATCACACACACACACACAACCACCCATCACACACACACACACACACACACACACCCCACCATACAAATAAGGTAACCGTGGCTAACAGTATGTGATTGGCCAGAGTCTCTCATCTGGTGGTGGTCAGTCTTTGCCTTCTTCGCCATTGCATTTTGGGTATGTGAATATGGCTGTCTGATCATTTGGCTACAGTACAAGGTATAAATGTAGGCCGGGGCCTTAAACACCTAGATACTTTATTGGGAACCATTAAATACATTGAATAGGGTATCATATGGTCGGAGATGCCAAACTGATCTTGAACCATATTTCCTTCTCCCAAACAAGTAGTGTTTTGGGTTCCTGTATTAGAGGTCAGTCACAGAAGCAGAATCTCCAGCGTGCATGTGCGTGCGCGCGCGCTTGCTCACGCGCGCGCACACACACACACACACACACACACACACACACTTCTTTCAGGGATTTGGCCATATGCAATGGTGGGAGATGGCTAACTATTCTTGTAAAGCTTTTGTCTTTGCACCTGCTACTGGAGCTTGAAGTCTACAGGGTAGGCAATCCTCAAGGGAAGGTAGATATAAAGTGGGCCAAGTAAGATCAAGCTGGAACCCACAAGCATAACCTGGAGCCCACAAGGATGGACCCAAACCTGTGTCTATTCTTATTGCCTCTGATCTTGGTGGTGTGCGTGCTCTACAGAAGCCAAGCCTCTTTGTCATGGAAGTAAGACACACGTTTGGTTCAGGAATCAACCACACTTCGAATAAAGCCACTGACTCCATTTTTGTCGTTACTGCTGACAGCTTTCGAGCCCCACCACTCTCCTTTCCCCTCTGCTACACAGCTGAGCAGGCCGACAAGAAAGTCTGGATGCTCCCTGCTTTGGCACTTGTGAGAAGTTAGAACCACATACACTGCAGCCTATGTGTGAGAGCTATCGCCCCAGCCTCACCCTCTAACCACTGTAAAACCCCAAGCAGATCTCTTCCCTCTGCTCTCTGTTAAGCCATTTTCCAACCCTCTCGAAAGCCTGTCTTGCTCTCTCCAGGAATTCTTTTTATGTTAGTGATGGACCTCTCATGGTGCATGTGAAATCTCAATGTCTGAACCCAATTTACATGTGTGCAGAACCATGCCATCTCTGGGGTGATCACAGCAACGTTGGAGGATCCAGGGGAGAGTGGAGCAGTCGGAGGCCCAGCCACTATTTCATGCCAACAAGATGATCAGCAGCAACGGATATGACCTCCAGATCTCTCATGAGAACTTCTCTCTCATATTTAACTGAACATGAAACATACAGGAAAAAGAATTTTTGGAAATGTGTGTCATGCCGACTTTAATACATTGCAAAGCCACTATAGCTCCTCTTTGATTTCTTCCCTTTTTCTGGATACCCATAATCACTTAGTAATTGATAACCCAATGCACGAGTTATAGTTCTCATCATCGCCTCTTTCCCCCGTTAAATGAGATGTTATTAAAGCATTTAGCACGGGGTGACTTGCACATGCCTAAAAGTTAAAATATGATATGACTTCATTTCGTGGGCTGCCCATTCCCGTCAACCACTGAGGAAGGCTCTTGACATCTCTGGCCAAGCATCCTCTGAGGGCGAGTTCAGGAAGTGTGGAGGAAATTTGCACCCATGACAGTTCTGGCATGCTCTTGTGGTGCTGCCATAGGAAAAAAAGATTCTAGTTCCTAACAGAAGCAGATTTCCAGTGTAAGAAGTCCATGGGACCAGGCATCTACTTTCCATTTTAAGTATGTTTTTCATTAGATGTGTAAGTCTGTGAATTTATTACACTCCCTCCCTTTCCGCCCCAGAGTTTATTATGTGTCTAGCTCTTCTACTTGATTTTCTTAAGTCCTTCATCCCTTTTTAACAGAGCCCTTGGTTCTCCTTTTTGTCCTCTACTCTGGTTTTCTGGTAAAAAAACTTCATGTGCTTTGGGTTTTCTTTTAAAGGATCCAGGCCTATTAATTTTCTCAAGTACATTTCAAGAGCAAAACTAGAAACTTGAAAAAGGGAGACTAATGCGCAGGGAGTTTAATGAAATACTGGCAGTAAAATAGTTCCTTTGTTTGGTTGTGTTACAATAGATGGCACGTTGAACAACATAGAGAAATACAAGTGTTTATTTGTTCCCAGATAATCTCTCTGTGATGCGGGCTAGGTCCTAGGAAAGCAGACTCTGAGATGGAGGTTTGCATTTAGGGCTTTCGTTAGGGAGTGTTCTTGGGATCAACCTATGTCAGGGAAGTCAAAGAAGCAGGATCTTGCAGAGGGAGAAGTCAAGCTGAGATGCAGTCCCAGTGGAAGCCTCAGCCATCAGGAGTTCTGAAAAAGCCAAGGCCCTTTAGAACTGTCCCCAGTTGAGCTGAGAGCACTGGTCCTTTATAGACCTTTGTTAATCAGTCATTGGATGTGGGCTGTTCTGGGACTGGGAAGAGGTAGGTGACCTTGAGTGCATGTCGTTCTTCAGGCTAAGGCAATCCCGATAGGGCGCTGACAGTTCAGAACTGTCGGCCAACACCATTCCCAGCAATTGGACTGAGACTTTTATTTCTGATGAGGAATCTGGTTGATGCATCACTGTGTCCTAGATAGTCTGAAGGGAGTGCTTGTGTCTAGAAATACTGTTTTGCTATCCTATTATGGAATATTCTCAACTAACCCAATGCCCAGTACCTATACCATTTATGGTTAAGGAAATAAAACCATAATAAAAGGTACCTTTAATACTTTTTTTAGGAGTCTCATTGTCAATTACACACTTCTTTCTATAATGTCTTTATATCCTAGTCATATAGCCATGTCAGTATGTTACTTTGAGTATTGTTGAAACTCTGCCCAGGGGGAGTGACCATTTTCTACTGTCTCATAGCCACACTTCTGATCCCAGTCGGGTTTAGATGACTAAGTAGATCTCCAGAGCTTGAATAGAGGAGATAAAAATAACCAGAAAATCTTTCCTCTGCCCATCCACTGCGATCTTGTTCTTTCCTCTGCTCTGTACCCAGGCTTATCTTAGGGGGCCACATTCCCCCACCTCCCCTGGCTGGCTTCTTTTGGGCTCAGCCAATAGGAGACAAGGAGAAGGAAAGGAGCCTGTGAAAGGAGAAAGAGGTTGGAAGATTTCTTTCCTGCTGCCCACAGGTGTCAGTGCCGCTTTGCGTAGCAGTATTCTGGGATTGCAACCCCAGCCCACTGGTTCCTCCTCGAGGTTCCAGGTTCTCACTGGTTCAACTCTGAACATGGACCAAAGTGGCAATTATTTATTTTTTCAATCTTTTAAAAACCATCAATAGCTTCGTTACATATTTCCCAGGAGATCTGCCCCCAGAAACCCTGTCATTTATATGTTGATGTCACTCAGGATCAAAACAACATCTGTGAGTTTTCATACCATAACAGATACTCATATTTTCTAATCATTCTGTTTGTAGAGGCTGATATGATGAACCCACGTGCAAGGTAAGGGGTTGGCTTTATATCCTGAGGCAACAGTTTATCATCATTAGCAGAACCGAAAAGGTAGACATCAAGAAAACTTGGAAGGTCTCCTGCAAAATTAGCAAGGCTGCCTGCCAAGCTCAGGCACTCTGACTTCTGGACACCTTACTCCAGGCTGCCTGCAGCCAATTCTCTGGGAGTCTGTGCAGGTCAGACCCTCTCCCCCTAGGCAACTTTCTTCACCATTCTTTGTCTCCTCTTAATAGCCGTTATTATTTAGTGGCAGTGAATGACTAGGAAGAACACTACTCCAGGTGATGTTAGTGACTCTTTGCTCCCCTCCTAACCCATGACAGAGAAGCCAGCACCATGCTTCTAAATTTCTGAGTTCTCTTGAACTGGAAGAAGGAGGAGCTTTTAAGATTTGGGTCTGTTCAGGCAGATTAGCTATGGATTTCTCATGGAGTAAGTCGGTGTTTGGATGGGCAGAGTCAGAGCAACCTCTGAGACTGAGGACATGGCCTTGCTGTGTCTCAGTGAGGAGGAGGGGGGTCATGGAATCACAGTGTGGGGGGAAAACTCCTAGGAGATCTATCCCTGAGCTTGTCCACGGCAGCCATCTTAGGAGAACAAACCAAAAACCAAAGTAAACCCAAAATGCCTGGACAGTGGTTTTAGTGTGGGATGATGTCAGGCAGAGACTTATTTATTTATTTAAATGCATGGAGGAAATATGTGTACTTTGCACATTAAAGTTGTGGTTTTTATGGCCACTACTTTTTAAAAAATATATAAAAATATAACTAACATTCAATATGGTATTAATTGCAGGTATGCACCATAGTGATTCAACATTTATATATCTAAATAAGTGGTCACCATGATAAGTCCAGCAACCGTGTGACACCATACAATGCTATTGCCATATTATTGACTATATTACCTATGCTGTTCACCGCATTCTCTTGACTTGTTTTATATTTGGAAGTTTGAACCTCTTATTCCCCTTCACCCTCCCTCCACCATTTTCTGATTTTTCAAATGCAGTTGACGTTCAGCATTATTTTATATTAGTTTCAGGTTTATGGCATAGTGGTTAGACATTCCTATAGTTTATGATCCCTTGATTGGCCTAGTACCCACCTGGAACCATACATAGATATTACCACATTACTAATTATATTCCCGCTTTTCATCCCCTTGACTATTTTGTAACTACCAGTTAGTACTTCTTAATCTCTTTATCTCTTTCACCCTGTCCCGCAAAAACCCTCCCATCTGGCAACTGTGTTTGTTCTCTGCATCTATGAGTCCGTTTCTGTTTTGTTTGTTTATTTCATTCTTTAGAGTCCGCATATAAATGAGATCATATGGTATTTGTATTTGTCTCTGTCTGATTTATTTCACTTAGCATAATACCCTCCAGGTCCATCCATTTTGTGGAAAATGGTAAGATTTTATTCTATTTTAAGGCTAAGTAATATTCCATTGCATGTATGTGCTGCAATTTATGGCCATTACTTTTTATATACTAAATACATTGACTTGAAGATCAGTTCAAAAAAATAATAATACAGGGAATCCCTGGATGTGTGAATGCCTAAAGTGGGGAAATAGTGAGTAACCTAAGGAGCAAAGTTATATATAGCAACAATCACTATGACCTGGAACTTCTCCCAGTATTTCTACCACAAACTCCTAGGATTCTTCTGTAAGCCCATGGAGGAGGTGAAGCGACCAAACATTTACCAACATTGACTTTCTCTCCCATGAGGCAGATGGAGACTAGGAGCAGAAGTGATCTGACCGAGAATGCAGCAGGTGCGCTGGGTAGTCCACACATTCTCCTATGAATTTGCTCTGCACTCTCTCGGCCTTGCTCTGTGGCCCGCATGGCTGCATCCACAGGCTGTCTTGTTTTCTGGGTTAATGGAGTTCACCCAGGGCCAGAGTTAGGGTGAAAGGAGCGAGGTCCAAATGTTGTGACTACTGCTGGCCCTATATTCACCAACAGGAGTCAGGATGGAGGAGAGCGAGGCTAGGGCTTTTGTTCCCAGCCCTCTCTTCTGAGTTGTTGAGGATTGCTTGTATTTCTCCATTGAGACCGTGGTTTCCATCAGTCAGACCTCTCCATACAGTTCCTCTAAGCATGGCCCTCTTACTCCTTTAAGTGTGTAGGTGTGGGAGTGGGGATGGGGGCCAGGGAGAAGAACTTGGGAGTAATAGCTGGCACCCCACTATTGCTTGTCCTGGGGTGCTATACTATTCCTTGTTACTACCTCGAGGGATTTCACTATTCCTCGTTATTACCCTAGACTACTTATGATTAATTTTAGAGCACTAAACCTGCTCACATCCTTATAGTCTCTTTATTAAAGTCTCCCATTTACCTACATAAGTGTGCCTCTGTTTCTTGCTGGGACCCAAAGTGATACAGCATGTAACTTATCTTGATCCCTAGAGCTGTGACCCAAATTCAGTTCTTTCACATTTAATAAATGAAATAACTTCCTTAATATTTGTCTTCCCCACTAGTTTTCTGGCTCCCTTAGTAGGCATGGCCATTATCTGAATTGTCACCAGAGTATCTGCAAAAACTAGCAATGTGCTCAGCATATTAATAGATGCTCAATAAATACTTGCTGACTGATTTACTCTCTTGGCAAAATCTAGGTTGCAATTTCCTTATATAAGAAAAATATCAAGGCTTATTGGATACCTGTCTTTTAGAATAAAAATCTTGCAACTGAGGAATAGACTGAGGAAAGAGAGGTTAATTTGTCCTCTGTCCCTGCCTCTCTAATATGTCACGGGTTCCCCCAGCCCTTTAATTTTTTCTTTGTCATTTCTTGGCTGCAACTACCCCTGTCTGGTGGATGTAGGAAAATATCTTCCAGTAAGCAAACTTCAGGGGAAAAAAAGCACGATAAGTACAGCACATGCTCATTTCTCCTTAATTGCTTCATCTTCCATCTGTTGGTCTGGGATAATATTGATAAAGGAATTAAAGATACCACATCATCTCCTGAATCAAATAAGAACAGTCATTCTCAAATTACAGAGTATGACATTTTTATGTTTTGCAACATGAAGAGGAAAGAGCATTTAATTTACTTTAATGTGGTTAATTTGAAGCTAGATTAGATCATCTAGTTAACTCATAGGTTCTTGACTTTTAAGACCAAACGTTATACAGCATCTCACTTCCACAATGGCAGTCACCGCTATTAATATTGGCCTACATCTAATCGACTAAGAAGTTAACCTTGAATACCAAACACAGAATCTATAAACTTAATGTTAGAGCTCACATGATTTTGGGAAGAGAGATTCTCTTAAATAGGAGGCAGCTTCATGTTGCTTTGAAGTAAACACAGCTTTGATATTTGGATATTTTGATTTATTTTCATATATGGAAATTGTTATTTTAAAACCTAGTTACTTCTTCATGATGAAAAGTAGATAGAACAATGGAAAATTTCAAAAATAAATAGAAACAACACTGGCGGTCAGTACTCGAGATCATTTCTATGGTACCTGGGGAAATGGAACAGCTGCTAGTCTCTATCCAGAGAGAAGACAAGATGACGTTTTCGGTTGGGCTTGGTTGAGTTCTCAGGTGGAAGTTCTTGTTTCTCCAGAGAAGGGATTCTTTGAACCACTAAACCAGATGTAACATGCTAAGAAGCCATAACAAACAACTGCAGTGTTCCACCAGAGTTTAGACTGTATGATCGGGACAGAAATTGGGCAAATAAAATATTTCGATGGCTTGGAATTTTGAGACTTCTGAAGACTTCGGTATTTGAAGATTAAGGTAGTAAGATGAGAAGTTCAATTTCCCTTTTAAGTGATTTTGGGAGCTCTTAAAAAATAGTTTAACTACTCACTGAGTAGATGTTTAATTTTACATTTGCATACAATCACGATTCTGTTTACCAGACTCTGGTTTTAGGTGAAGCTCAAATATTGGCACATGATAGTTCTCAGAAGGTCACCAGGTCCCTCAGAGGTCTTTCCCTGGTTAATTTTTATCCTCCTCTGTCCTTCCATTCCCCACCGCTGCCCTTAATCTGATTCTGGAATTACGTTTTCTCCGAACTAAAATTGTACAGCGTATCATTTAACTGAGTCCAGACTATTTATGGAATGAATACATAGTACATTTTAGTTCACTTTGCCTATCTTCTAGGTATCCTCAGATGAGTGTTATAGATTATTTGTGTTTTCTGTAGACTAATTTTCCTGCAGGCTACTTTTCATGATATTTTGGTTATTGCTTATGATTATTGCATGCTTAAAAAATGTACTAAAATGTTTCTGTTTTTATTTAGCTTAACTCTAATTCTTTATGATTAAAAGAAAACTATTTTATTTAGCCTCCTATTCATTTTCAAGCCCAATCAGGTTAAATTCTTGTGATCTATCTTTTACAGATAGGAAAAATGATATTTTCAAGTTGGATTGGTAGCCTATTCATGTTAGGACAGTAAGTAGTTAAAGGATTTATGTGTGAAAAGCCTTTTCAGCTGAGTAGCAGACATCTGAATGTAAGCATCAGTATCTGTGCTTTAAATATGGCAGGTTATGTTGGTTATATGGCTCTAGGAGCAGGGGAAAGGTTTCGAATAGATGAGCAAGACAAGATCATACAGGAAGACTTTTATTCTGGAGAAGTATCTGAGTGTAACACTTTGCCCATAAGTTCTTCTTTCTTGCTAAAAACCATGGCGTCAGAATCAGTTGCCCCTCTCAGTGTGTTCATGGAAGACACTAGAATGTCAGAGACATCTTAAGATGAGGATAGACCAATGTCATCGTTGAATCCCAAGAGTTACACCACCACCCTGAACACGCCCGATCCCATCTGATCTCGGAAGCTAAGCAGGGTCGGGCCTGGTTAGTACTTGGATGGGAGACCACCTAGGAAGACCAGGTGCTGTAGGTGTAAAAAAAAAAAAAAAAAAGAGTCACTACATATTGATAAAATAGGGATGAGAATTACAATATATTAGATGATATCTTCTGTAAGTCAGCATGGCTACTCATCCAAGATACCCACAATGGATGAACTAGCCCACGTGGAGGAGGGAACCAGTGAGCTTCTCACCTGGTGGTTATGTGGTCAAAGGCACAGTCCCCTGGAGCAATATGAAGCCTTAAAACTATTCCCAAGGGAAAATGGCCAAGGAGAAAACCCAGACTTAAAATGTAGAAAGGAATTGATTGACACAAAAGGGTACTTAAGCTAAAGTAGAATGAAAGAAACTCAGCCTAGCTGAGATCAATGTATTTTCACGATTAGATAAAAAGGTTTGTAGTGGTTTGGATTACAGAGAAAATGTGGCCTTCGCTTTGGCAAAAACACAAGAAGACGGGTATTAGAGAGGTACAAGCAACAGACACAGGTTTTGGGATGAAGCTGTGTTTATATTAACAAGAGTTGAGAAAACCAGGAGAAGTCAGACAAATAGCAACAAACCCGGTCTTAGAGACAAAGCTTCCAGCAAGAGAAGAGGATGAAAACAAGGAGAGAGATTAAACAAGAAAATCGCGCGGGCAAAGTATCGCACGGTGATAAGTATACCTAACACGGAGGTTGTAAACTGGCAGCTTGTGATCTGCATCTGGCTGGCAGGCCGTTTCTATTTGTCCTGCTCAATTTTCAAAAATTTATTAGTTGAAAATAGTTTTAAAACCAAAAGATTGTACATTGGTCAAGATTTCTAGCTCCTGAAAAAGGGGAAGATCAGGCAAATCTATGCACAAATTTCTGCAGAGTAACAATTATATGGAGCTAAGTAACAGTTGCCCTGCCCTCACCAACTTACCAAAATGCCCCCTGCCAGGCCCACTTTACTTATTTACCTTAGCTTCTTGCCTCTCTGTATAGACATCTGAGTTGGTGAAGGAAACCATGGCTTAGCGTGAATATGACAAAGACCATGTACCCTTTCTGCATGCGTATTCATTTTGCTCTGTCTTGTAAGCATTTACCAGGCATCTGCTATGCGCTGAGCTAAACAGAATAGGAGATCTGAGGATTGCAGATCTAGACTTTGCTTTCAAAGGACTTACACTCCAGTAGAACTATACCACAGGCCCACATCACTTATGTGCAAGTGCGATGTAAGCTAAGACACGTGTAGGTAAAGGGTTACGGGGAGTCAGAGCAGGACATGACCACTTCGATCTGAGTGAACAACGAGGTAGGCTTCATTAAAGAGGAAATGTTTTTTTAAATTATTGACATCATTTTTAAATGCCTTGGAGATTTAAGAACTTCATACAGGTGGTAGTTAATATAGAAACACTTGGTTCTGGGTATACTCCATTGATATAATTATGATACCTATGCAAATCCTTTTTTGATTAAATTCTAGTTGCAAAGTGGTTCAGTTGACCCTAATTTTGGCATTTACATCTTCACAAACAAAATACAGGTATTGGGGGTTGTTGAGTGGCTTTTAGTCCTCTACATTTTTTTTTTTTTTTAATGAACTGCTTTTTATGTTTTTGTTTAGGGTTCATTTGCAGCCCAGTGAGAGAATCTCACATTGAGTGGGAGAACTTGCTTCTCTTCCTAACTCAGTGTTAGGTCATGTTCTTTAACCATGATAGCAGTAGTCAATAATATGTTAAACTGTTTTACTTTGTTCAGTGACAGCTAGGAAAAAAACCATGTGACCACAGTAGGTTTGCTTCAAAGCCAGGCTGAAGTCACTTTCTCTAGTCCCATTGAGGCTTCTCTCTAATTCAGCATTTCCTTTTGCTTTTCTCTTTTTTTGTGATCAGGTGTGAGTTTGAGAACTATGTGTGGTATGGTAGGAGAGGTGTTGTCTGTAAGCCAAAATTGTAGATAATATAGTTATGTCCTGTCACTGTATTTTAAAATCATTTTATGGTAACAGAACTGCTTTCCTGTTTTATTAGCATTGGGGCAATTTTAAAATAAGCTTACACATCTGAAAATATCTGTGTTTGGGGGGAGGAGCAAATAACTATTTCGCTCCCTGCTCCAATGCCTGTGGTAGTTTAATCACACTGGACGGAGACTCGGCCTCGGAGCCTTCTTCTGTGGTGATCAGAGTGATCACTCAAGTCCACATAAAGCTGTTTCATCGTCCCTGCCCAGCCCATGGAGAGGAAGGCACTCTGGATGGGGTCATTGTGTGTCCTGCTCTTGCTTGGGATTTCACCCAAACTCTCCCTTAATCACTACCCATTATCATTCTTATTTTAGAGATTACAAACTGGTTGCCAAACCCAGTTAAATTACTGGAGTCTGGGGAAGGGAAAAGCATTTATCTCGTTCTAGTAGGCATTAACAGAAAACCATGGCACCGAGGATCCCGGCACAGCCCCGCTTCCTCTAACCCCGTCGTAGGCACGGGGAGCTCCCTGCTCCATTTCGGCAGCAGCGGCACAGCTCGGTTTTGTCCATTTACTGAGGGCCGATTCTGAGTCAGGCACTAAGGTCACACCCTGTCTGCCCACAGCACCCAGCACCCTGACACACAGCAGGCCCTCAGCCGACATCTGCTACCTGGCTCAGAGAAGAGATGCAGAGTAGATGCTTCTCTCTTTTACATGGAGAGGGATATTTCCAAGGAGTCACCTTTTCCCTCTTTCACATGAAGTAGATTTCTCTCCTTAAAAAATGTGTATAAAATTTTCCAATTCTAAAAGCGATATGTGTTCACTGTAGCATTATTGAACATCAAGGAAAAACTGAAATTGTGAAAGGATAACAGTTAAAAAAATAAATACAGACACTTAGCTTGCTGTTAAAAAATAACCGAGCATATGTATTTGCAAGTTCATGGAAGATGTCCAGGCTATATTTCTGAGTGATAAAAAGTGAGTTTAGGACACTAAGTGTGTTCTGAAAGTGACTCTAATGTGAGTCTATTTTCCTAAAATACGGTAAATGAGAATTTGCCTAGGAAAGCATCTGAAAGGACATTCGCCAATATTCTTGGGTTGAGTCAGTAATAAAAAGCAAGAGTAAGTCAGGGTCTTTTCTTGTGGCTTTATATGCTCCTAGGTTGTTTGATATTAAACTATCACATTGTACTTTTAGAGTTACAAATGTTTTAAGATGATAATTTTATAATTAAACAGGGCAACATTAATCTCTTATATCAGAGATAAGCAATGCTAATATTTTATCTTTTCTTCTGGTCTTTTAAAAAAATTGGATCAAACTATGACTTTTTTCATGTAATATATCCTGAGTGCTTTTGCATGTCATTAAATATTTCTTTAAAACATTTTTAGTTATTTAGTGTTTCATCATTTGAGTTTTTCGTAATTTAGCTATGCCTCAGGTATAGCACATTGAGATTATTTCCAGGTTTTCTCAGTAATAAAAAATACTTCCATCAGTATCACTAGATAGACTACTGTTTCATTAGGTCAGATTTCTAAAAGTAGAATTACTCGGTCAACTAATAGGACTTTCAATAAGTATTGCTGTAGACCTTCATGGCTGGGCATATCAAGCATAGTAGCCCCAGTGTCATAGTGGTGTAGGGTAGGAAAACATTTTACTTGAGTCTTCTAGGATTTCTGGCTGGGTCTGAAAATTAAACTGACAAAGACAAATTAGCAGGAGAAAAGTATACGAATTTTATTATTATTTTTATATGTACATGGGAGCTTTGAGAAGAGAATGAAGACCCAAAGAAGTGACCACAGCAGGAAGCTTTTTTACCTTTTAGACAATAAATTTGTGAGGAATTGACAAGACAAAGGGGTTTGAGCTAGAAGTAAGTGGTAAAGAAGTGAATAGGAGGATAAAGTTTCATTGATATAGATTTCTGGGCTCCAAATTTCTCATCTCTGGTCACAAGACGGTCCTTCCTCCTGGAGCAGGGAGGTTACTTTCACACGGAAGATTTCTCTCCTGCATTCAAGAGGACAAAGGGGGTTAGAATGTCCTTCCTGCATCAACTGTTTCTTAAGAGCCTTTAATTCAAAATAATCAATATGCCAAAGTGGTATACTTTGGGGTGACATATTCTGCTACCCTTCAGTAAACACATAAGATGGCATGGCTATAGACTGGCTATTATTATATACTTCTCATAAGACTGAGTGTGCGTGAAGTCCAACTATCACTACATGACCTGGCCTCAGGCAGTGATACCAAACTAGTGCTGAAGAAGAATTCACATCAAAGACCCAGAAGTATGTCCTTAAGAGCAGTGTGGTCATGTGCGGTGGAGGTACAAAGACAGAAAGTTTCTACTTTGGTCTTCCCATGGCGAGACCCATTTTTCTGTTGGAATATACGTTTTTAAATTTATTTTAAAGAGCTTCCTATTTACATTTTTCATTACCTGTTTTTCAAAAGTTTAATTACATATGAAGTTGAAGCTTTGTTCATATACTTATTGATAATTTGTATTTCTAAGAGTTGAATATTTAGATTTTCTATTTTTTCTTTTTCCTTTTTTTTTTTTTTTTCAGGCGAGGCAACCCTTGGTTGACCTCACAGATTGCAAGGACTTTGTCTACTTACAATCCCTTATTTTTTTTTATTTTTATTTTTTACGCCTACAGCACTTGGTCTTCCTAGGCGGTCTCCCATCCAAGTACTAACCAGGCCCGACCCGGCTTAGCTTCTGAGATCAGATGGGATTGGGCTTGTTCAGGGTAGCATGGCCATAGACAGATCTTCTGTTTTTTCACTGGAAGTTTCTCTTATAGATTTATAAGAACTAATTATATATCATAAATACTTACCTTTTGTCTATCTTAAACATTCAAATAGCTTCTGTTAGTTATTTCTCTAATTGATTTTATTTATGATGTCTCATGATATGTAGACATTAAAATTTTTATGTAACAAATTCCATTAAAATATTCCTATATTCTTTTTGCTTTTGTGCTTATAAAGTCTTTCTCTACCAATATCAGCTATAATATCTATTTTCTCTGGGTCTTGCTGACTTTTTACATTTCATTCTTTGATCCATTTATTTTGATGTATGTGTGAGATAGGTATCTAACAACATATTTTCCCCCAAATAATCTATTTTCTCACTTCTAACCCTCTACGCCATGGCCCAGGGAGCTAGATCTCACAAGTGTAGATAATTCATGGAACAGGAACAAATATTTGAGGAAGACCAGCTCTCCTGGTGCCCGCCATGCTACAGAGGGGTGCCCCCCTTGGATTGTCATTCAGAGAGTTACTTAATATACTGCTGAATTTTTTTTAAAAAGGAAGCTTTACAGGCCCTGAGCCCTCATTAATCCTAGACCATAAATAGTGGTACTTGTTTCCTTTATCCTGCAACATTACTTTTCCTGGTATAAGATGTGATTTTTTGTTTTGTTTTGTTTTAATTCCCGGAGTCACCATGATATTCTTTTCAAATGAGGTGGATAAAATTGACTTCCAGCTTCCCCTATGCCCTGGAATAGGAGCCACGCTTTCCTGATAAATTGCACAGAAAAAAAGGCAGCAGGAGTTGCTTGTTCCACAATGAGAGTGGCTTCTGGCACTGCTTCAGTGACTGTTCCACATTTCTTCCTGAACTCCTGGACAAAAGTGATAATTAGAGTTTAATCTCTAGACTTGCGCCTTTGGCTGTTTATTTTCCTTGGACTATTTTAATTCTTACACGGCCTCAATTTCACTAGAAACAGTACTTTCATGATAGTTATCCCTTGGGGTGGAAATAATCAGAGGGTAAAAATCCAAGGTTTGCTGTATTTTCCAGCTGTGATCCAGTGTATTTTCTCCATTTTGAAAAAAAATGAGGGTACAAGGAAAGCTTAATGGGACTGGGGTAAAGGATAGAAAAAAGGTATTCTTCAATTTACTGAAACTCAGCTATCCTTAAAGTACGGTATTAATTACACTTGTGGATGCTGCTAGTCTGATCTTTTCATTTCTTGGGATGTTTCTTTCTACTTTACTTTTGAGGTCTGGCACGTGCATTGTGGTCCAAGACTTCCGCAAAGCTGGATGTGTATTGCCCACAGATACGGATTCCATAAGAACTTATTCCTTCAGCGGAATCCTTCCTTGAAGTAGATGAAGACTAGTGTGGTCAGAGGAAGCGGTGAGGTCTAATAGTGCTTTTTCTAAAAGCATTAAAACCATTTTTCCGAAGTCTTATGAAATTAATACTTTTAATTATGACACGATGTTTGGGATACAGATAATGCCATATTTACATATTTGCTTAAGCTGAATCAAATCTGACTCCTAGCCTCTTGTTGCCAATATTGATGGTTAGTCTGCCCTTTCTCTTGCTCACTCGTATTTCATAAGGCTCTTGGGCTAACATGGCCCAGTCACTATCCACAATGGTCACTGCTGCCCAAGCCTCATGATTTGTCAGGAGGATGGTTTCTGCCTGCTCTACTTCCTCCTTTTGCATGTCACACAGTTGACAGACAGTCTCAGCGAGGTCTCAGAGTCTCCAGGTAGCTTCCCAAGAACCACCGATCTCAGTATTGCAGGAAAGTGAGGTTATCAGCGGTGACTTCTTTGTGATCCTACCCTTTTGGATTTCCTGAAAAGAGCCTTTCTGCTCTAAACCACAAGCTGTACACCTCGGCACAAGTGGCTTCTGTTCTCTTGACTGCATCCGGATGGGTGCAGCATCGATTGCCAAATTGCTTTTCAGGATCTATGTACCAAAGGGACTCACAACAAAAAATAGTACATTGGAGTAGCCTGTCTTCACAGTTGTGTACTGCATATTGCCAGTAGTTTTCAAGTTTGACAAAGTACTGGGCAGGACAAAACAAAACAAAACAAAAAGATGGTAGTTTCTATTTGCATTTCATGGGTGGAAAATAGTACATTTTATTGGCCATTTTTTCTTCCTTTGTGGGTTGTGTTAACCTCATTGGTTGTTAAGTCTCCCCTTTTGATTAGCAAACTTTCATAAACACTCTCTAGCATAATACTTCTATTTGACACTGCTTCTTTTGGACTTTAAGGGAGAATCGTTTGTTTTGGTATATTAGATTTGGAGAAGAGAGATCTTCTCCAGTCTGCAAGTGAGCAGATTGCTAAGTCTCCAAGTTGAAGAGTGACTGAGTGTTTATCAGGACAGTGGTGGGGAGCTGAACAGCCTATCGGGGTTAGTCCTTCTCTTACAAACCCAGGAGGACTAGCATTTTTGAGGACCGTGTTGACATTGGAAGTATTTTAAGTCAAAATAACTTTTAGAGCATTCTAATGGCATTTGGTTATTATTTCCCACTTTGTTATCTCCTTTCCCTGATTGTACCCTTTTGGTCTTGGTGTGTGGCACATCACATCCTTGGGAAGGAAGAAAGGAAACTTTTGCAGGTGAAAGAAGTTAAAGGGAGGAGGCTTATACTGTATCGCAAAAGTGGACGACTTAGACCAGACCTGTCCAATTAAACTTCCTGCAAAGATGGGAGTGTTCAATAGCTATGCTGCTTAAATACAATTATCCACTAACCACATGTGCTAATTGAGCACTTTAGACGTGGCTAGTGTGACTGGTAAACTGAATTTCTGATTTAATATAATTTAATTCTAATTTATTTAGGTTTCAGTTTAAATAGCTACATTTGTAGATGGTGGCCACTGTTAGCGCACATTCAGATTGTTACTGTGCCCATGAGTATGTGTGCTCCAAGACCAATAACTGGAATTCTCATGCCTAAATTAAGTGAGATGATCAGATCTCATTTTTGAAAATGAAGATACATCATCATGGAGGCAGTTTGTTGAAAACGGTAAGTCTGCTTCTTTGCGGGACCTTGG
Source organism: Pteropus alecto (assembly GCF_000325575.1). Classification (NCBI taxonomy): domain Eukaryota; kingdom Metazoa; phylum Chordata; class Mammalia; order Chiroptera; family Pteropodidae; genus Pteropus; species Pteropus alecto. The sequence goes on along the minus strand of NW_006439568.1, from coordinate 7,855,921 downwards.
AAAGGCCTGTCACTCCCGCTTGTCTTCGTTTTCATCTCGATAGGAGAGGAGGAAGTGAGTATGCAAGTCTCTGTGTGACTATGATTTCTAGGATACGATGGCAGTTTGCTATTAGAAACTCTTCTAGATTGACATTTACTTGCATCTGAGGTTTTTAATCAATATGCCATACAGTTATCTGATTTGGGAATCCTTTCACATAATGATTGTATTCTGTGACTTACCACCAAAAATTTTCCACAGAAAATAAGTAAATAACCCTCTCAAGGTTACAGTTTTTCAAATAAGAGAAAGATATTGCTGTTTGGAATCAAATAGAAATTCTATGTGTGTCCTCAGAGCTTCTCCAGGTATTTTTGGGTCACTTGCTTTTGCCTAAGTAGAACTTTCAAACCCTGTTGAGGTTAGATGGGGCCATGCGACCATTCCGGCCAGTGACTTATGAGAAGAAGCCATGCAGGCCACTTTTTAATTCAGGATTTGACACTGAAGAGCTGTCTTTCTTCCTCTGGCACAGCAACTGGCAGTGTTCGAGACGGCGCCTGCTTCATCGGCTTGGGACCTTGAATGACTAAGATAAGCAGAGAGACCTATCGGCAACTTGCAATGGATGTGTAATATGGAAAAGAAATAAATCTTTGATATTTTGGGTCATCCGATTATTACGTGTTTAAGTGGAGAGCTAAAAGCAGGGGTTGTGAGTAGAAGACTGGGGGAGGAGGTCCACGTAGCAACAGAACACAGGAAGGGGGGTGAATTATCCGAAGTGGAAATCAGCTGATCTCATGTTTGTCCACAACCTGCCTGATCCCAGGTGGGGACATCAAGAAAGCGTGGAAACCTCTGTGAGCTGGGTAATTTGTAGAGCCCTGGATGAAATTTTCCGAACTAATATCAATGCAGCTTGTATTCGTAGAGTGAGAAAAGGTGCTGAGTGTCAGTGATGGGGCCCGACAGCTTCAGAATAAACTGTCCCCACGTAAAAGAGCCAGTTAGAGAACCCCTTGATCTGTGGCCAAAGTCAATTGAAGAGAAGATGCTGGACAGGTGGAGTTATGTTTTTATATGCGTTTCTTAATTTTGTAGAGGACCCGAGCAATGAAAAGAAGATAAACAGCTAGAGATAGGATGCTGACAAAGATACACATTTAATTTCATGTACTTACTGTTTCTCATCCTAAAGCTTAGGCTTGAACTTTGTGTAACAGTTCTCATATTGGGAAGACTCTGGGCATGTGGGGATCATATCATGTTCTTTTTATATTAAACCCTAATTCCATTAATATGACCTCTTAAAGGAATAACATAAATTATTCTTTTCAATAAGAAAACTCATGAAAATCGTTTTGTACCGCATTCAGTTCTTCATGTCCAATATACTCTTAGCGATTAATTACTATCAATAACATTAATTAATCATAATTAATTATGAATATTAATTATTGTTACACCATTACCAGTTACAATAGTAATGTTAATAATAATAATGATAGTGATGGCTCCTATTTTAATGCTCTTTCTACTCGTTTGCTCCTGTTGTGAATGTAATACATGAATTATCTCATTTAATCCTCACAACGCTCTGATTTGTGTGTGATAAAAAAGGGAAATCGTCTCGGAGTTGGAGCAACTTGCTGCAGGCCCCGTCTCTGGCACATGGTGGAGCTCCTGTTTGAAGCTGGAGCCGTATGACTCCACAGACTGTACTTTATGTTATGTACTACACTGCTTTTTTAGGAGTAAGGTTGAGAACATCAACTTTAATAGAACCAGAACCTTGCTTGTATTTAGTCGAACCTTTTACATCAGGGCATTACAAATGTAAAATAATTTAAATTTCTGCACCTTATTTTCAGACTAGTTATATGATGGCCTATTATCATAAAAGGTATAATGCTTAAAGAAAACGTGAATGCCAAAATAAAATTTATGAACCTAGGTTATGTAATTTTTTTAAAGGAGAAAGGATGCCAACACCATAGTTTATCACATGTTCGCGTGTGCAGCCTTCAAGGAGGCCTGTCAGACCAGGGGCAGACTTACCTGGGAATTTTTATTGCTTTAGAGGCCTTTCTCAAGTCACATGTAATAGATTAGCAGGCAGATAAACTGCTTTCCTGCACTGCCTATGGACAATTATGAGACCAAGGCTAGTTTCTGTACTTTCCTGGATCTTGTTTTGTTCATTTGTAAAATGTGAGAGTGCGCTATGGTCATTCTAAGTCATCTCTCATGGCTAATATTCTCTTGTGTCTCTCCATTATATCCTGACATCACAAAACTTCTGTTTAACTGATAGCTGGATTTATGGATGGACCAGCCAAAAATTTTGTGGGGAACCAAATCATAAGGAGTATGTCATAGATTTATATTGTGTCAGTTTAGCTAATCTGCAACTATAGTTCCCCGAATTCCCTTCCATATGCAGCTCCGAGCTGGGATGAGTCACAAAAGACATTCTGCACATGACTTGGAAGTCAGAAGTGAAGCAACAGTGATATCCCCTTTATGCCCAAGAGGTCGGTGCAGGGCATGAAATGCTGTTGCAGCTTATGCTTGTTGTCATTTTTCTGTGGCCCACCTTGCCAGCATGTGGCAGCCCCAGCCAGACTCACTCTTTCAGATTTACTGACTCCTGGGTCAGGTGTAGATTTAGCTTCATGACAAAGGGCTCCAGCATCTTCTCCTTTACGTTATTCCCATATTCAAAGTGGAGGCTCAGAGGCAGTCAGAGTCTGATGTAGATTCTTGTCCATGCTCCTGGATTTCAGCCCATTGCTACAAGGTTCCTCTTGAACTTCCTTTCCTTTCTTCTCATCCTTCTTCTATTTCCAGATGCCAGAGCAGCTGACATCCCTAGCCACAATGGCTTCTTTGACCCACAATCATCTAAGATCAAATCCCTACAATAAATCCCTTATTATACAGATCTCCCAGTGGTTCTGCTTCTGGGATCTAACTTTGACTAACAGATTGCTAAGATGGCTCAGGGAAGATAATTAGATAGAGGAAAAGGAATGTAGCTGAATTCTTATCAGAGTAACAATGCATGTGATTGGAAGGAATTCTTGTTAAGTCATTCGGGGCCTGTTTAATGGGAAAACTAATAATCGGTATTTACTAAGTTGCCTTTTAAGAAGGGGAGGCAGTTCAGTTCAGGGCTCTTGTTTTTCTTCTGAATGGAGATACAAGTTAGTGGACGGGGACTAAATTGCTTGGTGGTGGTGGGAGGGGGGGCGGGGGCGGGGGGCATTGGTGTTCCCATTACCCCCTTTCCTCATGCAGAACTCAGGAGCATCTCTAAACACATACTAAAACCTCTTTTATGACTGCCGACCTGAAGAGCTTCCAAATTATTAGGCTACTAGCGGCGATTTCACGTCTTAATGTGAAAGCCACATGCTATTTCTACTCCACCAGTGCCCTAAGCACGTGATGACTTTTCAAAAATGGCATCTTCTGCACCCATCGGGGTGTTAGAATGAGCAGTCAGCCCAACTCTTAAACCACCCTTAAGCAACTTCTGTCATTTCAGAAAAATTATACACGTTCCCGAACAAGTTCATTAAGGCACATTTGGAGCCTCCCGTGCAAGCGATATTTCTCTCCTTAGTTCGAATACCTTTCAACAGTTTCACATTCCCAGAATATAATGTAGAGATCGTGAGGTTCAGGCATCCCTAATTGCATGGTGTTGTCTAATTCGATTTGTTTTTTCTTTTTAGTTCTGTCATTGACAGTATAAAAAAAGCTTCAAAAGACTGTGGAGGAGGAAAATTCACAAATTTAATCTTAATAGCACACATTAAAAATAAAGAGAATGATGACTCGGGATAGAACTTTGGGCACTCATTTTCTGTGCAATTGAAGGAGTTGTTCACCTCCAGGGGCACGTGGCAATCAGACACATAGGGTAATCTCGTAACACTTCACGAACATCATTCACTAGCAGGAATCATTTTGCCTGTAAAAATTGCAGAGACCCCTTTTCTTTCTCAATTTTCCTAGGGTCCCCCTTGTTAATAGGCTAAGTGAACCTTATAAGTAGCTCCCTCTACTCCTTCATCAAATGTGGACAAAAACACAAAAGGAATTGAAAAGCAGAGCACAGTGTGTGGGAAGTTATTAGGCACGTTGTTTAATAATAATGCATTTCCTTTTTTTCTGGTACCTGGCACTTTTTCATATCACTTTGCATTTGTTGTCTCATGTGATGGTGAATTTTTACATGTCAGCTTGTCTAGGCTATGATGCCTAGTTGTTTGACCAATCTGGATGTTTCTCTGAAGGTTTTTGTTTGTTTTATTTATTTATTTTTTTAGCTACAATTAGCATTTAAATCTGTAGAATTTAAGTAAAGGAAATTATACTTATAACATGGGTGGGCCTTTTTCAATCAGTTGAAGGTATTAAGAGCAAAGACTGAGTTCCCTGAAGGAGAATTTTGCCTCCAAACTGCCTTTGGAATCAAGACTGTAATATCAACTCTTGCCAGAATTGCCAGCTTGCCAGCCCTACCTATAGACTTTAGGCTTGCCAGCCCCTAATATTTATAAGCCAATTCCCTAAAATAAATATCATTGTCTGTCTGTCTATCTATCTATCTATCTATCTATCTATCTATCTATCTATCTATCTATCTATCCATCCATCCTATTGGTCTGTTTCTCTGAAGACCCCTGACCAATACAGCTTAATTTAAATCACTTTAAGCAGAAAGATGTGTAAGAGCATGAGCTTTCAAGTCAAAAGTTTCAAGGGACTGAATCCTAGCTTTGCAGTGATTAACTTTTTCACCTTTGGGAATATTTTTTAAGCTCTAATCCTCATTTTTTAATATCCATAAAATAAGAATAATAAATAATAATATCGGACTTTTACTATATACCAGACATCCTATTAAATGCCTTAGACACATTATTTAATAATCACAACAACACTATTGAGCATGACACGATCACATTTGCATCTTATCAAGTCACTCTGTTTTCGGTAAAGAAGGGATGAAGGTGGGGGTGGTGTGTATGCAAGTACATCTCTGCCATGGGAGAGCCAGACTTCCTGCCTGTCAGAGTCTCTTCATTCCAGCAGGTTTGGGGTTTGGAGATTTCTCCTGATTGATCCCAGATCCAAACTCTAGCATTTATTAAAAGATGTACCAGCATCTCACCATTGCCAATGTAAAAATGACAAATAAACCCGGTTCACTTTCCTCCGAAGCTGGGTCAGACCACAGAATCCTCTTAAATTAGACAATGGCCATGCTATGATCACATCTGAGGTTGAAGATGCTCCAGCTGCTTTTCTCTCTAAGATTAAAGCTATTTTTGATAACGCATGCTGACAAATCCAAAATGACGTCCATAACCATTTATAATTTCTGACTGTAAACATAAATATTTTAGATGACCAAGCCCATTTCCTATTACTGTGGTAGAATCTATTTCTCTTATTCCTGGGGAGTTGAAAATTGTTGGACTACTCACCTCCTATATGTCTATGAAGCCAACCTTCTTTCCTGCCAATATTCCAAGATCCTAAAGGATCTCAACAGACAATTTACAGAGCTATTTATAAATGGAAAGTAAACATTGTATTTTCACATAGGTACTATGACGCTTGTTTTGTTCTCTTCAATCTACTATCACGTATTCCTCAAATCTATTTTTAAATTTTTAATGCATAGGGCTGGATGACAGACCAGAGATATTATTTAGTGTCTATTCTTAAGTAAGAACTTAACTTTCTAGAGATCCCTTCCAATCCCCAAATTACTTACAAACCTTATCTTAAGGTTTGTTTCCCAAGGTTTGCCTGTGCTTCAGGCATCGAGCTAAATAGCATTTATGCATTATCTCAATTAGTACACAAAACTTCCCCATGAGGAAGTTACTCATATTGAAGCTCATTTAAACTAATGTTTAGAAATGTCACTCCACACACCCCAGGTCAGGCTGCTGTGGAGCGGGGAGAGGCGGGGGGCTGAGTGCTACCAGAGTTGTGTTGCCCACAAGCGAGAGAGCCTGCTGGGCTTGGGAATTTGCATCCCTTCCGGAGGCCCTTAGCCAACGCCTGCTCACGGTGGGTTACAACAGCCCAACTTGCTTGCCTCAGGTTGGGCCGATTCTGAGGCATAATTTTTACTCCAGTTTTCTCCTTTGGAATCAGACTAAATTTCTTTGTAAGAGTTTTGCCTCAGATCACACCTTTGCTTAGCTTCCATTCCTCCCCTATCCTATCGCTTTCTATTCCTTACAAGTCTTTCTTGGGACCCCATCCTTAGCCATTTGCATATGAATTTTTTCTCAGGTTCCGATACTGGGTATCTTGACCTAAAATACAAGCCAAGTGTTGTTGATATCAGAGGCCAAGCTCTTCTCCGCTACCCAATTGGAGATTCATTCGAAAAGAGGAGTAACTTGTATGGAGACTAATTCCAGGGGATCCACTACATAAATATGAATTTGGCCTCTTTGTTTTGTATGAGAAAACTCTGATTAGCAGCAGATATAATTAGATACATAATGTCTACACAGATTCATTCTTTTCCCAAGTAGTTATTAAGTACTTAATATGTGTCAGGTCCAAAATAGGTACTGGAGCTGATCATATGAAAACCTGGCACCCCGCAGAGTAACAAGCAAATCCAAACTCCTAAATGGGAGCAAGCTCAGAGAGTTTGAAGAACGAAGAAAACCGAGTGGCTGGAGTATAATGCGTGGGGGAAAGGGAGGAAAATGATGAAGAATGGGTGGAAGGCTTGGAAATCGCGGTATGGAGTTGGGGTTGATTCTCTGCGTCACCACTGGAGGTTCGTATTTTAGAAAGGTCATTTCAAATACACTGCTGAGAATTGAAGATAAAGGGACGAGTGGAAGCAGAGGCCATTTAGCACGTGATTGCTGTGATTCACAAGGAAGATAATAGTAGACTGGACTAAGCTGGTCGCTGTGGTTATGGAGATATGGAAACATATTTGGATTTTGAGGTAGGGCTTCCAGGACATTGAGATTGATTGGACGTGGCGGTGAGTGGGGGCATAGAGCCTGCAGGTCATCTTTACACATTTTAGGGGTGGGGTGTCTGAGCAGATGTGTGGGCGTTTACGAAGATGGAGAAGCAGGCTTTGGGGATGGGATAAATCGTATTCATAGAGATATAAAAAATACCGTATTTGTTATATACCTTTCATTTTATAAAATTTGAAAATTGTTTTGGTTCCCATGGCCTTTAATGAGGAAATTTATGTGATTAACAGCAGCTTCAGTGTTGACTGTGTTGCTTCCACCATGAATAAGTTCCTTTCAAAAGGGTTAGTTCTATTCCACCATCAGGGGTGTTCTCTCTGGGAAATTCTTCCGTGTGGCCATCTATTCACAATTTTACAAGGTCCCATTCTTTGACATAGAAATAAGTGGCAACACCCACTGAAGTCAGCAGCAGG
>NW_006439568.1:7815366-7848467 GCF_000325575.1 Pteropus alecto | reverse complement strand
TTGCCACGAACTGTGCCATTCCACAAATCCTGAAGATAAGAGCTGGAAAAAAAGAGTCAGGATTGAGAAAAAGTGCCTGGCTCTGATTTCAAGGGTGAGCCTGTGTCAACATTTCTTAAGCATGATTCTTATTCCCAAACATTGGAGAATGGCTTTTATAATGAGAAAGAAAATTCCCTCATTCCCCAAACGTCAATGCTTATGTTTCAATCATTTGGGTTCTAAGAAACAAAATCTTTTACTTTAAAGAGAAAATGGTCATAGTAGTGGTCCTCGTCTTAAGAAAGATACTCAACCTGGTACTGGTTTTAAAGTCAGTGGGAAAGAACCCCTTGCCTGAGTTGAGGTTTGCCATCTAGGTTGATAATGGGTTCTGCCTGCTAAAGAGGCCATTTCCTCACTGTTTCTGGCACTTGGAAGTCTGCTATAAATGAAGTTTCTATTCTTCTTTAGATTTTCCTGTGTAAAAAAAAATTGGTGAATATAGACAAGGTTTATGAAGAAGCTTGTTTTTCCTTTCTTCAGAGAAACCTTTTCTTCCTCCATCAAGAATCCCCTGGTAATTTTGCCACAGACTACACAGTGGTCCATTCTGTAATGTCAGCCCCTCACCAGCAGATGGCAGTCACACCACACTGCGCTTTGTCATTTAGGTGAATGAAGCTTGAGAACAAGGGGAATTGGTCCTGTTGGCAGAGGGATGTCTGATGCACTGTGTGCCTTGGCGGGAGGGGTAACTTGTATGGAGACTAATTCCAGGGAATCCACTACATAAATATGAATTTGGCCTTGAATCTGAAGATATACTTAGTTGGAAATGGAAATAGAAAGTGAGTAAAAAAACAATAGCAAAAAATCCTTAAAAAAATCTGTCAAAATGATCTATGAGATGAGCATCCCAAGGTCTTGGGTTTATTCTGGGCGTTGTTTCACTGATACGTGGATCAATATAATCACAGTCAAGGAGCTGGCATGGAAACATAATGGCCAAGAGAATAAGGCTGGGAACAACTGCAAAAGTATTTTATTTTCAGGAGGATTAACTGAGCTCTTGGCAGCTGAACAGTGTAGGAAAAAAAAAAAATAGAAGAAGCTCAGAGGTGAAATTAGAAATCTTAGAACTTTTCTTTCTCCCATACAGATGATATTTCCAAGGAAATTCTTTATAATGAGAATTAGAATTTTTCTCCAGCTAGAAGGGCGATATTGAATGTATTAACTATCATTCCAGCTTCCACTTCATTATGCTTTCCTAGATTTCCACCACCACAACTCAGTTGGTTTTGGTCACTTTTTTTTCCCCCACTGGTTAAGTAGTTGGCTTTGCTTTTTGTAGAAGATGTGCTGACTTTGGGACAGGTGTAGGGGTTATGTGGCATTAGAAGGACGTTCCTATTTCTACACCTGCAATGTGGTTTCTGTGTCTGAGCAAAAGGCAGATTTTTATCTCTGTTTATGTTTGGTTTGTTTTTTGAGTGTGTCTCACCAAAAATGGTGTGGGAACAGGGCTCTGTTTAAAAAAAAAATGGCCACAATCCATCGTTAGGGAGAAGTCTTGAATCTCATGGAAATGGACCTCATAGGTCAGGAATTTTTGCAAATGTTTTCTTTCCCAGAGAACTATTGAAAGTAAGACTTCTGTTTCTGACTCAATTTCTTAAGGAGATCCTGGAATACACAGTGACAGAACTATCCACAAAATCGTGATGAATAACTTTATAGATTTAAGCATAAAGGAATCAGTAGAGGTGTTAATAGCTTCCTGGTTCTATTGCCCTTTCTGTGTCTGTTGAGGGTTTGCTTATTTTCCATTCCATTAAGTGGATAGTTAGATGATCATCCATTCGTATATGAGCAGGGGTCAGATGCATGATGTACAGACAATTAGGGGGTGCCTTACCCATAGAGAATTTAAAAACATAACAAAATGGACTAAAAGTAGGTTTACTTTTAAATTACCATTAGGCCCAGTAATTCTTAAGCATTGTCAGTGAAAAAAAATCTTTTTCTCATCTGCTTTCCAGACATTTGCCAGAATTAAAGCTGAGTTTCAATAACATATATTTATGCTTCACATTAGCACATTTAAATGATCTCTCTAATAAACACTGGATTCTAAATGAAAGTTAATTCAGAAAATTCTCAGCTGTGCAGTTGGCCTCCAACACATGTGAACTCAGCTATCAAGTTCATTTCCAGAAAAAGTCCTAATGATTCAGAATCCTTGGACCTTATAGTTTATATTTTTAACTCTCGTGAGACTATATATTCCTGCATTTAAACAGTACATTTGAAATAAACAAAGATAGCCGTTTGTGATTTTTCTTTTCTGAATTGTATTTTTTTCTGGTGTGGAGAAACCAGACATAAAAATGTTTACAAACATCCAGAATCAGTATAATGACATATTGAAAACAGGAAACTTCAAACTTGTTCCTTGAAAAGTGGTGCACAGAAATGGTGGGAAAAGCTATTAATTATGCGGAATGTAAGGAATTGGACATTCACATAGAGAAGTGAATCAAGTTAGAAGAAAAATACCCAGAGAACTAACAAAAGATGCTTGTCTTATGTTGTTGGAGAAATAACAAGGCAGTATTGGAATCGCCAACATATTAAAAATATATACACACATAGCTGGTCTGGTTGGAGTAGCAGTGAGCAGTCAGAAATATTTAATTGGTTTTTTTCACAAACTCACACACACTTCCCTTCCTGGCCCACCTAAGATATTCTCGGAACTCTAAGTCACCTTTGTGTAGTTCCCGGACTCTGATGAACAGAAGTTGAAAAATGTTGCAATAGGCAAAGTGGGATTATTAATGCTTTCAAACAGGGAGTGCTGTACAGAGAGATTAAAATTCAGACTGACGTGTAAAACTGCCACACCCACTTGATACTTTTTAACTTCATCGTATTCAATTCTGTTTAATGTCCCTTAATAGTTCCTACTCATTTCAACCTTTATTTCCATATGTGCAGCCTTTCAACATTGTTTCTAATGTTCAATTTATTTTTATTCATTCAACAATGAGTACTAGGCATCAGGAAAACTATGGGGGACACTCATGTCAAGGGAAAGAATTCTCATAAAAAGTGAATGAAAAACTCTAAATACGAAGTTGAATATACAATGTGATATTAATAATGCATAAAGAACCTCTTCTCTATATGTAAAGATATGTTGTCTTTTGTTTATTTATCTAACCCCTCTGGTGGACTCGAGACCCACCAAGAGTAGCCAAGCTGAAAAGCTGCCTTACTTTACAGGAACCCAAGCTGATCCTTAAAAGCCCTCGCACCAGAGGATGGAGATTTCTCCCAGTTCTAGGATTTCCTCTCATGCAAGGCAGGCCCCTGGGAGTAGCAGGCATGCCGGCGTGGATGTTAGAATACTTAGTTTACTTGTCCTAACTGGCCAAGACAGACCTCTATACTGTACATGCAGGCTGGAAGTCTGTCTTATTTGTAACCAAGACTAATCCTCTGTGAACTTGTACTTGGGAGCCCCTCATCATCTGCAAAATCTCCCACTGCTACCGCTAGGCAGAACCAACTAAAGCATGGTCGGTTCCACCCAATTTACTGTTCACTTCATTTGCATGGTGCATCTTTCTTCATGATATCATTGACCAAGATAGAGGTTTATAACCACCCTGCTAGTTGAAGAGCAGACGTAGTGTCACCTTTTTAGAGACCTTTGCCTCTTTGGCCTGGACCCAAAACATTGCTATCTTATTCCATTCTTATGATCCAGGAACGTACACATAGCTCCCCAAAAAGTTTAGACACATCACAGTTGAACTGTTTTCAACTTTGCTTTTTATTTACTTGGAATTATTTTCTCCTGGAACAAACCTGACATTGCTAATTCAATTATTACATATACTTCTGCTCACTTTACACGCATTAGATATACCAGCTGTCCGCACACTGTTGTCCGAACAACGTCCAGTGTGGGCAAAACATTCTTGTGTAAACATGAATTTTATCACATACCTTTTTTCTACATAAGATCACATAAATTTTTTTGCTTTCGATTAATCTGGTAAATAATATTGACAGATTTTCAAAAGATTTAACTTCATTTCTAGAATAAATCCAATTTTGTTATGTTGTATAATATTTATAAACCATATATCTTTTGTATTACTTTAATAAGTGGAATGACCAGGTTTATTTATTTTTATCGTAATGTTCTTTCTGGTATGTTATCAAATTTATGCTGCTTGTATAAAATGAATTGCAAAGTGTTTGCTTGCTTTCCCGTTCTCTGCAAGATTTTTGTGTAAGATGTGTAATTTCTTGCTTAAATGCTTAATGTAATTCTCAGTGGTTCCCTCTAGGCCTAGAATCTTTTTTGTTTGGTGTTAAAAGATTTTTAATTATGGTTTCAATTTCTTTAACAGATATATAATTATTCTGATCTATTATTATTCAGGTAAATAATGTTAGGGACATATTTATCTGTTGTTTCTCTGAAATTTAGATTTAACCTCATTCTATATTCTTCTGGCAACCCTATAACATCCTATTTATATTTTGAATGTCTGAATAAATAATTATTCCCTTTCATTCCCATTAATAGCTACTTGTGCCTTCTTTTTTTCTTGATTAGTCTCAGTAGAAGTTTATCAATTTAATAAGTCTTTTTGAAGAGCTAAACTTTAGGTTTTTTTATTGTCTTTATTCTATGTTTTCATTTTCACTTCTATTCATTTCTTTCCTTTTTCTTATTTAGCACTTAGTTTTCACCTCTAACTTCTCGAGATGAATAATTCGGTCTTTGATTTTTTCTATTATAGAAATATAAATGTTCCTCTATGTTTGATTTTAGCCAGTTCGCAGAGAGGCATTCTCAGAGAACTGGGTTTTATTTTGCAAGTGATAAGGAGCCATTAGTTTTATACATGGGAGTGACAAGTTTATATTTGCTATTTTGATGTGTGCTATTTGCTGTGTCATGAAAGAGGTAACTTAAGGAGGCAGAATACTAGAAGTAGAAGAGCACATGACCGAGGAAAGAATATTGAGGGACAGCCTTCAGGAAAGGGGCAGTCAAAGGACACAGAGTCACTATTATTAGAGAGAAGGGACAGTCAGAGAAGAAAGAGCCTCTGGTTTATTCTGGATCACAGAGTTGAGGTCGTGGAGACTAGGTAGAAGAAATTTCTTTAAGTTCCACGTTTTCCAATCATGATTCTGCTTAATATTTTCCACTTGATTTTGCATGTTGGAATATACTATATATGTGAAATATTAGGATACATGGCAAACCTTAAAACAAAGAATACATTTAACAGTTGTTTTGTACGTGGTTACACACAGCAGGCCAGTACTTTGGTTTTCCCAGGTATAGCTAAGCTTCACTGGTGATGCTCTGACCAAAGATTTTGTTGACCCAACTCCAGGATAGAGTGCCAAGCATTAGCTGACCTGAAGTCTTTCTCCCTAGGCTGGCCCATCGGGAGAAGTCATGGACTTGAAGCTACAACACTCCCTGGCTTATCACTTTGTCTTTTTAGTTTATCAGATTTAGTGAGGTAAATGCTATCTAAAATGTTTTTAGCAACTTGAGGAATGATCATTTATAAGTAAAAGCCTGTTTTCATTTTAGTTGTAGATAATAAAAAATAAACCGTCTCATATGTTTTAAGAAAGAATAGTTGAAATATAGCAAGTCAGATTCTGTATTGATTTTGTTCATTGAAAGAGAAAAAGATCAGCCGTGAATAAAACTTTAGTGTTTAATCATGGATAAGTCATTTCATCTTTATCTGGGATAGACTAAAAACTTTTTTTTCACACTAAGGAGATAATGACTAGACGTATTTTTTTTTTTTTTAATGGCCATCTTCAGAAACCAGTAAAGTCTGAGATATCAGGGGAAGTAGAACATAATGATTCGCCGAGAACGAACTGAGATTTATAGATGAGACACTGTCCTGCCAGATTCCAGAGTCTGGTTCTCGCCGCAGTCTCTCTGCTGGCATGTTGGGAAGAAGCCCACGGTTTGCTTCCTTTTCCCCATTGGTTCTCTAGATTTGCCATGTGCAGGGTTGCTCAGCTGACACGTCTGTGGGAAATGAAAAAAATGACCTCTTCAAAGGAATCAGTTTTTGTGGTTACCAATGTAGCTGTTTGGATAGACATTGACCATTTTCTTCTGAAATCTGCAAACTTCCTTGAAGTTCCCACCATCGTGTTAATTCATAGGAAGTTGACATCTTTATAGAGCTGTGGCCAAAAAAAAAAATTACTTTTAAAACCACATAACACCGTCCTATGTACACACACTATATGACATATCATGGTGCAAGTTTTAATGACAGGGAATAGCTTCTTTAAGTTTAATGCTAAGATGTGGGTTTGGGTGTGATTACAGGAGAAAGAAATAGATACTTTCCTTGTCCATAATCAGTGGAAACTCCTTATTCTGTCAAAACCAACACAAATAAACAGATATGCAAACCTGTTTTCCATTTGACCACCTCTTTGTGTTAATTGTAAAATTTCTTGCCAAGGACTTAGAGGAGCTCACAAAAGGAGTAGAAGTATTGAGCTGCCTGTGATGATTTCATTGTACTGATTCGCTTTTTCGTTTTTCATTGCTCCTCCTCTGTCCATGGGTGCCTGGGGATGAAGCCTCAGAGATTTGCTCATGAATAAGCTATTCTGATGATAGGGGAGGGTATTCAACTGTCTATTTATTCATCTAAAATGTATTGATGTTCGGATAGAGATAGAGATGAATAGGATAAGATATCTGCCCTTCCATAGCCTTTGACAAGTAAACAGCTAGGAAATAATGTTATATGTGCTATTAATAGAGCCCTGTATGGAATGTAGTGGGTCCGATGGGAATAGAAAGTGAGGAGACAAATAGCACAGGTGAAATATAAAAAGGATCTAGACTGGCATAGTAGCAGTGGCGATGAAAAGGAAGAGACAGATTAATTCTTATAGGAGAAGAAAATCGCAGAAGCTGGAGTTTGGTTTTCTGGTACTACAACTTTCTAGCTTACTAGTTGGACCATTCATACTGTCCAAGTTTTTAAAATTTTCTGAATCTTGATTTCCTTGTTTGTAAAATGGAATAATAATACATTCCTCATGGGGTTGTTGTGTGGATTAAATGAAATAATTTGAGAAAAGTTCTTAGTATCCAGTACTTCAAACATAGTAATTCAACCCAAGATTATCCAGAGAAACAGAACCAACAGGATATATGTTATCCTATTTATTATAAGGAATTGGCTCACACAGTTATGGTGGCTGAGAAATCCCATAGTCTGCTACCTGCAAGCTGGAAGCCCGGGAGAACTGGGGGTATAGTTCTAGTCTGAGAACCAGGAGAAATGATTGTGTGGGGTCCAGTCTAAGTGCAGGAGACCATCGTCCCAGCTTGAAAACACTCAGAGAGAGCAAATTCGCCTTTACCTCACCTTTTCTTCTAGACAAGTGTCTAATAGATTGGAGGTGGCCCACCTACCCATAATGCTTTACTCAGTCTACCTATTCAAATATTAATCTCACCCAGAACCTTCCCCACCTCCCCTGGAGACACATTTAAAATAATGCCTACAAATATTTGGGCACTCTGTGGCCCAGTCAAGTTGACATAAAATTAACCATCACAGCTATTACAACTAATATTAGTACTGGAACTTGGGTGAGAAGTCATGTAGTATAATTAAACTTGCATGAGGTTTTAAGCCAGATAACCCTTCATTTAAATCCATTACTCTTTTATCTAACTGCAAGATGTTGCTCAAGTTACTTAATATCTCTGAGCCTTGGTTTCATCATCTTTGAAATTCGGATTATGGTAGCTATTTTGTGGGACTCTTTTCAAAGAAATAGATCGAGTACGAACAGAATATGGCCCCACATCAAAAGTAAATAGATGTTCGCTGCCATGATTGGGGGCTGAGAGAGAAAGAGATGTTTAGAAGGACACTCTTAAGTTTTAAAGTGATGTGCAGAGAATATGGAGTAAGAGCGGACTCATTTAGAGAAAGAAAAGGTGAGTTTTATTTCAATCATGGTACATCTGTTACCTCTGGTGGGTAATTGGACATGAGATATGGTTCTCAGAAGGGACCTGGGACTGAGAATTTAGCTTTGTGTATTGGTGGCATATAAATTACATATGAGTCCATGGATGTGGATTGGATTTCTAGAGAGGGGCTTAAGATTCAAGTTTAGAATCTTGGAGAATACCAACCTTTGCAGGGAATGATGGAGAAAAAGAAGCCCATGATTAAGACTGGGCTAGAGCGGCAGTAATAGGAGGAAACCGGACCAGAAAACCGGGCCAAGCGTTACCCTGCATTCTAAGAGAGGCAAGAGCCATGTTCGCAAGCGTGCACAGTGGCCAAAGGGGAGGAAACTGAAAACAGTGTTCACTGGATCTGGCCACGTGATGGGCACCTGGTGACTTTCACTCTAGAAGTTTTTGTGGAGCAGCGTAGCAGGAGGCAGATTACAAGGGACTGAGAAGGGAGTGGGGGTGAGGAGGTGAGGGTGCAGGCAGTATGGGCTAGACTGCAACCGTGACTCCCAGCGCTCTATACCACGAAGGCATTTATGTGGCTTGGATGGGCTGGACATCCTGGGAAGACAGGAAGTTTGTGAGTGTGTGTGATGCAGTGGATAGTGATATCAAGGAAATCAGACACTTAGAAGAGCTCTTGGCTCATTGCAGGCACTCAGTCAATGTTAGCTACTGTTACCTACCAATGGAAATGCGATTTTTATTGACCACATGCTCTACTGCTTCTTATGTGCATCCTGAGCTACTACAGGGAACAGTTGGCTGCACAGGTTGACAATGGGTGGGAAAAATGAGGAAAGTGGCCAAGTTATTTATCTACATACATCAAATCAGAGCAAGTTGCTTGAGGGTTGCCTGGCAATAGCACCGTCTTCCCTCTTTCCACCTCCTTCCTGAAAGCTACATTCGTTTTTTTCTAAAATGTCCGCTTCTACCTTGACACTCCAAGAAATGTAGTCAGTGCTATTATCAACAAGTTTTAACTTGTGAAAAATATTAAAATACTTGAAAGATAGTCCTTTTCCTTCTACCCAATGCCCCTTATTTTAGACATCCCACTATACTAGATGCAAGCATCGTGAGCTTGTAACTCATAATATTTTTATCAAAATTTTTTTATCATATTATAAATCTAAAGATATAGGCACTCTCAGATGTTGTTATGAAAGTTTGAATTGCTCTAACCAACATTTTTCAGAAAAATAATATATGTGTTCATTGACCTAGGCAATCCCATTTTGAAAAATATTTTCTACAGATAAAAATATCTACTAAAATGCAAAGCTATAGTTACTGATATTCTCTATATTATTTGTAGTGGCAATAGAAATGGAATAGCCTGAATATTTGTTAATTGGAGGAAAGTTGACTAAATTATGGTACTCCATAACACGAAAGATATTGACCAGAGAGATGTTAATGATATATTATGACGAACAAAAGCAAGCGAGGACTCCATATGTATACGATGGTGTCATGTTTGCAGCATAATTAAAATACTTTGTTTATATGTGTTCATATCTTGTTGTGAACTATGTATTTATTTTTAATATAATTTTTTGGATCATAGAGAAAGAATTGGAAGGAGACACACCAAACCGTTAACATTGATTCCTTCAGAATTGATAGAGTAGAGATGAGGTACAGACTGACATTAATTTTTTTCCTTATATACCTCAGTATTTTTTGACTTGAATATTAGAACATGTTTACATTACTTTTTCAATTAAAAAATAAGCCCTGTAAATGAGGAAAAAATAAAGCTCTCACCACTGTCTTCCGAAACGATAAACCCTCTATTTGAGAATAAGCCGTAATGGGCACAATGGAGAATGAAATGATAATTTGCAAGACTTGGATGAATAAACGTCACTTTGGAGTTAAAGAATGTCAGCAGTGCTTGGTCTCTGTGATGAGGCTTGAAAAACTAGTCTTGCTATCTGTCTTTCAGTGTAGTCACTCCTCAAAGGACCCTCACGTGTGCTTTTGAATTTGATTACTATGTGGGGTGATACACTAAGAAGTTCACACATCATCAGGGATTAGTTTATTAGTTTTATTTAACCAACATTTATTTAATGAAATTAATAATAAAAAATTAACAATAGCATTAATAAATTACTAATATTATTAACTGACATTAATAGTTAATTTCATTAATCGTAGGAAAGAGCAGGACATCTAGGGATGGTATTCAGACAGCTGAGTGTTGATTGGGTAGTAGTCATGAAAAAGAGATAGCAGAAAAATTACAAAATTATAACACTGCCCGTTCTGGTGGAATCTTGTAGAGAGTGGGTTGAAAGAATTATTGGAAGGTCACTCGTGCTCTCAGAATATAGAAAAAGACACAGGAGAAAGCACGAAAAAGAATGATAGAGGCCGTCAAAACTTTGAGGGAGATCATCCAGCTTGGGGAATGGAAACTTGGAGGAGAGAAGAAGAGAGAGGGTAATGGAGATGGGAAGGAGGGAAGTCGGTACAGCTTGTGCTTGGGCAGCCAAACCAGTGAGCTACTTTGGACAAGGCACAGACGAGGGGGGAAGAAGATGAATGCTAGGAGCGGGGAAAGAACAGAAGGGACATGGCAGGTCATCCAAACAAATAGGCCTAATGTGAAGTTTGCCGAGCATGGGTCTTGATCGTAGTCTCATCCAGCAGCCAAGTGGATTTCTATGGGTAATTTATAAAGTGAAGAAGTATGAATTAACATCTTCATTTACTCAATCCTCTTTCATAACCAAGATGTCTTAAGCACTCAGAAGGTTTAATGTATTCAGTGTGTGCATGATGGCTTCAGATGAGATATTTGGATCTCTCCCTCTGAGCTGTTTCATACAGAGCTTCTTGAGTGAAGGAAAAGAAATACTGCTTATGAGAAAGTCACAGTTAAAAGATAAGGGGCACAAGAAACCCATGCTGTAACAAGAGGAGGACCAACAGGACGAGAAAACCTCGTTTTGATTTGAGATGACATGAAGTAGCTTTGGCATCTTATGTGAGTCATTGAAATTATTTAGGTCTTTGTTCTGTCATCTGTAAGAGGAGGAAATCTATAATTTCTGTGATCTTGTGTGCTTCCAGGGATTCTCTGAAACTGATGAACAGGGTAGAATCGGAAGGAGCAATGGAGAATGGAGACGCAGACTTCAAACTCATAGATACTGGTAGCTAAGAGTTAAATTTAGAAGTGTCACTGACCGGGATTCAAATTCCGACTCTGCCGTGTATTAACAGATGACCTTGGGAAAGTTTCTCTGAACTTATTTCTCCATAAATAAAACTGAGGATAGTAACTGGTATTTAACTATCAACATGGAACGTGTTAAAGGAGATAATGTACATTAAGTGCTTAACGACACCTGATAACCTGGAAGTGCTCAGAATGTGGCAGAAAGTAAAGTGAAACATTTCTGTTCAAGTTAGAGCTGCACTTTCTCTTTTCTGTTTTAGATTTATGGTTTCTCCCTCCAGATGGAAGAAAAAAAAAGCATCGAGAGCATCTTGGCAATAAAAATGCAAGTAAATATGGTAGTGATTTAGCAGTACATAGTAAACATACCATTTCACAGCAGGCAGGCAGGCAGGAAGAAAAGAAGGAAGGAAAGAAGAAGAGGAAGGAAGGAAGGAAGGAAGGAAGGAAGGATGGAAGGAAGGAAGGAAGGAAGGAAGGAAGGAAGGAAGCATCGAAGGAAGGATCGAAGGAAAGATCGAAGGAAGGATCAAGAATTGACCAAACAGAAGAGGAATATTATTCAGATGGGGAACTGGCCAGCTCAATGGCTAAAAATACTGTGGGATGGTCAAAGAAACTGAGTTGTTCCTTGAGTCAGGAACGCCGTGATTTATAAAACACAGCACGTTTCCGTTCACGACTGCTTGGTAGCAACCCCATGGCCTCTCCACTTTCAGGACTTTTCTAGCCTCAGCGGGGCTCCTTATTGAGCTCTGTGGAAGTTTTTCTGTGAGTGTCTTGAGTGAGAAGTGACCTAGACCATCATCACCACCGCTACACGATGCCTCAAGTTCAAAATCCTATTAAATGTTAACATCTGCACCTTCGTAGCCCTCTCATGGGCTGACACCAAGAGCTGACGAACTCCTTCCATCTGCAGTATTTAACTGAATGTGAGAAAATGAAGATTTCAGAAAGGGTCAGTGATGTATTTGTACATAAACTTTGGACATGGCAATATATGTGTGACCAACCAATAGTTTAGACAAATAGGCAAGCAACAAAATTGTCTTCTCTGTGCTGAAATAAGCCCAGGATGAATGTAGAGCCCGGCAGTGATGCATAAGAAGGGGCGTTTGAAAGAAAAGAGTGACCTAATGATGACAAATTGAGATAACTGAGGTAAACTTCTGTCTTCTCTTAGTTCACAGGCTGATGAGAGGGACAGAAGTGGAAGGAGAATGACTCTATGATCTAAGCCTTACGAGCGTTGATCCAATCAGGCAATGGAGAAAGGGATTTTATAGAAGAAACCTACTGAAAAGTTATGCTCTGTTTCCATGGGACGCAGGTAGAGAATGTTTGGGAAGAGTGGAAACTTTTTGGCATAATGGGAAAAAGGATTGAGTGCTAAGGTAGAGTCAGATTTCTCTCCCCCATTTTAACAACTAATTTTTATTAGTTGGCCATGTGGTTTTTCTGATTTTTTTTTCTACTTCTGGTAAGGCTTTTGGGTAAAATTATTTAGCATGAGGGAAATTATGAAGGCATGGCACAAACTATATCTGGGCTCAAAACATATTACAGAAAAATTTTACTCAAAATGGTGGTTTTCACGGTCACATTATTCTATCATCATTTACGGTCTTGGACTAGCAAGTCTGGCCTTGCACCTTGACCTCGGGTATTCTCATTCTACACAGAGAATCATACACAGAGTGGAGATGGCTATATGTCAGAGGCCCCAGGAGTGGTCCTGTATGAGCCATCACATGTGGATGCACACGAACGAGCAGGGAGGAGAGGAAAGCCCTGTCTTTTCGGTAAAAGGCACATTTGATCTTTCCCGACCACAGCAGAGGACGAGGCAAGTTTCCTGGAAGAAGCTCAGGGGAGGGAAAAGGAAAATTAGAAGGCTTCATCTGAAAAGTCGGGGCTGAGCTTGAATTCCTAATTGCCACAGGTCTTTTCCAAGAAGCATGTCTGTCTGTGGTATACCAGCCTTCAGCTGGGTGGCTCCTGGATCATGTCTCCTTAGTCAACCCTGCTGATGGCACTAGCACCATCAGCTTTCTTCCAGGAATCCAGTGCCCATCCTCTGGTTTTCTGTTGAGCTGGTCTGGCCCTACTTAAGAGGAAAATAATTGGTATTCTTTACTCCTGTGTTGGGCAGTAATTTCCCTTTGAGCCACCCTTCACATCAGGGCCAGCCCTTTTGCAAAATTATGCAGTAGAGAGTTTTTTTTAAAGCATTTATTTTTTTTTCCTGGTGCCCATCACTCACTCTATCCTCCCCTTGGCCCAAATATTCAGGACTCTTGAAAATGTGTCAGGATTGCTGTACCCTCATCACTGTGGTACCTGCAGTCAGCCAGAAAACACTTCTTCCTTTTGGAATTGTCAACTTGTTTTAAAAGTCACCAGTACCTTGTCTTATTCTACCATGTGCCAGATACCATGTCAGGTGCCATGGCTACAACAATAAACTAGACATGGTTCCTCAGTTTATGGAGCACAGTTTCTGAGATAGATAAGTAAGAATACCAAGTATCACAAAGATGCAAAGGCTTGAGATAGCATAAAACATTGGCAGAGCGTGGAAGGCCCCTAAAAACATGCCGGCATTTGTTCTGGAAAGGCCACTACACAAGTGTGCTGTAAAGACAGAGCTGAGTGTGAGCTTTATCCTGAAGACTGTGGGAGACCCAAAGGAAAGTCACACAGGAAGGTGACAAGATCAGATTTGCAATTTACAGAAGTCCCTCTTTTAAGTAGAATCAGGGAGTAAGACCACTTAGCTGGTATCAGAAATCCGTATGGGGGCTGGAGTGGCCTAGATTGAAGTAGGAGAAATGTGGGTAGAGAGGAGGGGACAGATTTGAGAGAGATTTAGGAAATAGAAGTTGCACGTTTCGGTGATCGCTTTATGCCATTATTGGGGGAAGATGATGAGGGAGGTGGACGAGTTAAGGATTCTGACGAAGTGTAGGTCGTAATGGTGCCTTCCCAGAGAGATGGCATGCCAAAGGAGACTTGATTGAGGACTTGTATTTTGATGGTGGTGGGTGTAGATGAGGCTTAATCCAAGCTCTAATATTTATTAATCAGTTCATATATTACTTTCTTACCGAAAAGGCATCAGATTGGTTTCATTAAGTTAAAATACATATCTCTTTTATTACATCCTTAAAGAATTTTGATAATTCAGGCAGTTTTAGAGCCCATGATAAATCACTTGAAGAAATATTCTTTCGGTTGAATGGTGGGGTGGAACAGGTTATAGAGCTACTAAGAATCAATTTACGTCATCTGGCCTCTGATCATTGTGTTTACATGTGATCCTGCCCTTCCTGCACACTTAATATTTTTCTCACTTAAAGCATCTCTAATCTCTGTCCCCTTTAGTTTTTAACTCATTCTTTTAGCCCTTCCTGTTCAGCACTACCAAAATCCTCTGTAAAAGTGCACTGGCTATAGCATGAGAACCTCCCAGTTCTGTATATTTGTTATCTAGAATGAAAGGAATGAAGATTTCTTTCCCATGGGCTACAGATTCAAAGACTCTCTACCACTACCACAGAAGACATTTTGGGTGAAGTGATTACTGAATCATGTAAACATTCCCAAATCCTTGGTGTTTCCCAGTCATGTATGCTCATTATTGCTGATAGAGCCTGGGGAAACAAGATATGTGGGAAATGAGAAAAATGTTTTAAAATTAAAAAGCTCTATGCATTTGGTTCCTTTGTGTCTGTCAATGTGGCTCTTAAATATTCATTTTCTTTCTCCTCTATTTCCTATCTTTGTATTCAGTGAAAGCCTTAAATTCCTCATTCTCCTACTCCCACGAGAGTTAAATTTTGCTAGGATGTTAAGAAAGAGAGTGAGCAATAGGCTTTTCTAAGGAGTCAAAGAAGGAATAGAATGGATGCAAATAGAAAAATGTTTAATAAATAACATGGAACCAGATATCTTGTAGTTTTTGTAACTTAAACATAATAGTCAAATACTTTCACCATTCATAGGATCAAACATCTAGCTACCTACTACCCTTGTTCATGTGGTGGGAAGAACATATCCCTTGTTATGCAATGTGGACCTAGGAAGTGGTTTTAGATTGGTTTCGGCTTCTTTGAGATGGTTTTGGATAAGATTTTGTTATGAAAGTTAAACACAAGTTATGATTGCATGCTATAAGAATGCCCCATATTCATTGGCTGTTCAGTCACCTAAACCCACACTGAAATTCCATAGAGCAATTGATGTCAGAGGCAATTTAAAAAGAAAAGGATAAGTTAGCTACTGAAAAATATGGGTCTTGATTCTGTGGATGAGCAATGCAATTGCTACGACAGTGGACAATGGCTCAGTTCCGCCTGGCAGAGGCACATACCTTGGATGACTTTAATCTAAGTGGCATGCCAGGACCCCAACCAATTAAATGACATAATAGAGAATAAGCATAGGAAGGAGATGTCAAAGACATTCCAGTGGAGTTAAAAGTCGGGGAGAGAGTTCACATTTGCTAACTTCCATTTTCCATCCTAGTTTGGAAAACAGTGAATCTCTTGACTGTTATATAGAAATATAAAATTCAATAACCATTAATAATCGAGTATTGAATGACATATTTTTGAAGGAGAATTTTGTAGAAATCTTTTATTCTTAAATTCTACCAGAATTACTGTGACAATAAAATAATAAGACTGATTTTCTTGAGAGCGATGACCACATATTTTCAACTTTGTATCCTCAGCAACCAAGACAGTTTCTGGTATATAGTAGGTGCTCAATAAATGTTTGTTGGTTGAATGGATATGTAATCAAAAGCTACATTTATATACAAATGTTCATATATCATAATCATAACATTTACATTATGATACCTACAGTAATATAAACTTTGCTTATCCATTATTTATAAGCTCAAGTCAGGAACGATTTCTAAAAAGGGCCAGATAGCAAAACTTTAAAACTTTTTTAGGTTAAGAGGTAAAATTAAGAGGATTAGGTAAGTACTTATGTAACATGAGGGAAAACAAATTTGTACTACATTTTACTGATGAAATTAAAAATAGAATGGTAATAATATACTTTTTTTGTAATGGAATGAGAAAAATGGGATTTTTGGGAGGAGGGATAAAATTTTGTTTAATTGGGTTTGATGTGCCCTATCATCAGAATATTTTGAAAATTGTCATTTGTTCATGCTGATACATAACGAGATTTTAATTATTTCATTTAGAGTTTGAATTTCATGTAATTTTTGCATGTCACGAAATATTATTTGCCTTTTGATTTTTTCTACCACTTAAAAACATAAAGGCATTGTTAGCTCTCATGGCCGTGTAAACACAGGTGGTGGACTGGACTTGGACCTGGTGCTATACTTTGCTGACCCCTAATCTATACCTCCTGGTTTTGAAAAGCATTCAATTCATTTGTTTTGTTTTTGTGTTTTTGGTTCGTTTATTTATTTTCGAATCTAACGTGGGGAGTTGAATTTGATCATTTAAATCTAATTACATAATGTGTAATATTTTACATGACAGAAAAGTCCTTAAATTTGAGAGTTTTTAATATTTTTTTAAAAAAATACTTTCATGTACATGTTGTTATGAAAACTATGGAAAAAAAAACAAGTTGCTTTAGTATCCTCTTGTTTAGCCTAATGCCTTCACTCCTAAACTGGGTGTGATTCTTAGCAAGATGGGACCAGAGGACAGGAACTTCACAAGAATTTCCTCTCCCTGGGATAAAAATGCAGTGACAAGGACAGCACCCTTAGGAACTGCCAAGTCTACTGGATGCCCATATTTGACATTATTTTCCATGTTGTCCTTTTGGTCAGAAATGCTTGAAATGCTTCTGTGCTTTGTAAGCCATACTCCTCACAGCCACTTCCAGGCATTTGTCCTCCTTCCTCTCTCAAAACTCCAGATTCTTTGAAGCACACATCACTGACTTCATTATCCATAACCTGCCCCTGTAGCTCTCACGTCTCTACCCGCAATGTTCTCTCCTCTTCACTGTGTTCTCACCTCCTGGCCTTTTCTATATCCCCGTCAGTCACCCTGTAAGATAATGGTAAAGGGTGGAGAATCTGGAATCACGTTGAGTTGGTCCACAGCCTGGTTCTATCACTTACTACCTGTTCTCTGTCTCTTAAATTATGAAAAGGATGTAAAAAGAATATCTACTTTGTAAGAACATTGTGAGGATTAATTGAGATTAAAAAATAAAGTTCTTAGAACTGTCCTTTCATATAGTGAACACAACGTATTCAGAGCCTTCGTCATCAAATACAGATTGTAATGAATGCTAATACTGAATGCTTACTATGTGCTGGGCACTATTGAAGGCACATTATATATATATGAACTTATATAGGTTTCACAACAGCTCTATGAATTGCTTTATATTATTATTATTATTCTTTTTTAGATGATGAAACAGAGGCATTTAGATGTAAAATACCCTGTCCTAGATCACTAGCCAATAAGTGGAGGAGATAGGAAGTGGATATCCTGCATTCTAGACTCCCAGGTCCCTGACCTCTTTAGCTCCAACTACCTTTTTTCCCATCCCAGTTCAGCCATCTTGTCACCATCAATACTTAGACCACTTCCAAAATTTTAATTTCAAACCACCCATTCTCCAAGATTTTCTTCTGCTTACCTTCTATATTTTTAGTTTACTTCCTTCAGTACTCCCACAACAAACATGCTCTGACCTCATGCAAACTTTCGACCCAGTTGGCCTCTCTTCTCACTCAGCCTACAAATTTCATGATCTATTACTATGATACTCTTAACTCCTTTCTTTTATTCTCCCCTTCACTATTCTACTTATCTGGGAAAATCTCATTTCCAACCAAAATAAATTATCCACTAACTCTGTGCCATTGCCGTAACAGTAAAAATATTTTTGAAAATCTGAACTCTGCCTAGCTGACCCATATACCTCTTTAGTCAATGCACTACCTCACTCTCAGAGACTGTCATTTATTATCTCCATCCATCCCCTCTTCATCTATCTACTCTCTTCATAATTTTGAAGCTCACATTGTAGACAAAATAGATACAAGTGGATGTGAACTACTTAATCTTCTAACAATTCAACCAGACTTTCAGCATTTGTACTCAACTACTGAACTACCTAGCCTATTAAAAGGATAGTTACTTTTGTCTTAGATTCATTTCCATCTCATTTTCTGGAGGAGTTGGTTCCTGTAATGGACACATTTTCTACATCTGTTCTTTCCCATTTTAGGATCATTCGTGCTGACATACAAAAGTGCCACAAAATCACCTACCTTAAAAACAAACTAAGACCAACCCCAAACTTCTCTGACTCTAGAGGTTTGGAAGATATTACATCGATCTTCTTCCCTTTACACCAACCCCCTTGAATATTGTTTGTGTTTACTGTCTTCGTAACCTCCCTTTCTCTCTGCGATTGCTTTAATAGAACTTTTAATTCCACCCTCCACTGGCATTTTCTTTATAAAACTGTGGTAGCAGATACTGTTGATTATCTATCCCCCAAATACTTTCATTTTTTTTTTTTCCTCCTCCCCACCTTCTTTCTCCACCTTTTTCTCCTTGTTATTCTCTACTTCCTCCTTCTTCTTTTTTGTCTACATCTCCTACTTATTTTAATTATTGTATTTGGACTTTTATTATATTTGGACTTTTTTTCTCATGCGATAAGGAAAGATAACCAAACCTCTTCCCAGTCCTTGGGATGTGAATTGTGTAATTTATCTAACCGAAAAATAAGAAGTATTTTTTCTTGCCAATAGCTTGTTTAGACTTTGGTTTAAGACCAAACGAGGCCAGTGGGTTTTTGAGTAAAATCTGGTGGAGGCATATATGGGCACTTCCTACTAAAGAGAGGATAGAAGAAGAAGAAGAAAAAAAACAAACAAACACCACCTTCTTTCTTGGGTGTAGTCATGTCTATAAGAAGTTCTGAAGAGGTTTAGTCATCTTGCTGGCACATAGGAAGACACTGTCCACAATCTGAGCGTGGCAGATAAACAAGATGGAAAGTGGCTGATTCTTGGTAGTGTTGGTCCTCTGAAGAGAGAGATCTAGAACAACCCAGGGTCTAGGCATATTGATATGTGAGAGCACCAGCCCCATATTGTTTACACTAATCTCAGTTGAATCTCTGTAACTAGTAGCAGGAAGAATTCTGATCCAGATTTCTTTATCCTTATTTTTTTTGATCTCTTACATTCGACAGCACGTGTCATTGTTGAACTCTCCCTCCTTCCTGAAATACATTTTTCTTCAGGCTTCCAATTCCTTTCTTTTCTTGCTACATAATACACTAAACCATGAGTAACTTACTGTCTCCTGCTTCTCAACAAGCACTCCAAATTCGAGCATCTAAATTTCAGTGTGACACAGGGCTCTATCCTTATCTCTCTTGGTTTCTTTATTTACAGTGTCTCCCTAGGAAATTCATCCATTCTGATGGAATCTATAAGCGGAAGACTCACTTTTATAACTCCAGCCCTTCGTGAATTGCAAATTCACATATCTAAGTACCTACGTGACACATACACTTGGATGTCTAATAGGCATACTAGTCATAACGTGGGTAAAACAAGTATCCACTCCCACCCTCCCCACATATCTGCTCTCCCATAAGGTTTTATTATCTCAGTAAATGTCATTACAACATAACCTGTTGTACAGTCAAAAATATAAGTTTTGGGGGTTTTGATGCTTTATTTTCTTCACATTCTTTACACAATCTTGTAGGTTTTTTCTCCAAAGTGCATCCTGCGTTCAGCTACTATTCACACATCTCACTGCTAAAACTTGTATTCAAGCCTCCAACATCTTTTGCCTGTTCTTCTACAATGGATTCCAGCCTCACTGATCTTAATGCCTCCACGTGTCCTTCCCTCACATAGTTCTTCCTTCAGAATCATCATTCTCAACGACAAATCGGATTACGTCACTTCCCTCTTAAGACTATCCAATGACTTGCCATTAAAAATGTTAAACTCCTGGCTTTGGCCTATTAAGCCCTGCAGAATCCAGATCTTGCTCAACTCTCAAAGCTCTTTTTGTATTTCTCAACTTAACTGCTGAGATACAGCTATACTTGCTGTCTTTCTGCCCTGTGAACAGGTCAAGCTTGTTTCCTTCTCACGGTCTTTGCACTTGATCTTCATTCTCTTTAAAACGATCTTTTCCATTCCTCTTTCTCGCCCCTCACCTCCCATCCCACCCAGATTTCTGCATGACTGCCTTTGTCTTATAATTCAGGATGAAATGCACACAGAGTGGATGCTAGAGGAACTGGACCTTGATCCAGTCTGTGGATCTCATGTTCTGTTAGCATCAGCGAGTCCCGTGAGATGCTGTGCATCTCCCCTCCAGCAATAGCTTTCTCTGAGCCATTTTCTCTACTTAGTATTGCAAAAAGATACAGACAGAAACAGAGAAGTGAGTGCAGTCCCAGCTACTTGTTTATCAGATTGTGTTGGACAAGATACTTACACCTTAATTTCTTTTGATTCACTTTTATTTTTTCCTCGTGCGCATGATGAGAGTAATACTCGCAGGCCCTACCTCATGGTTTTTGTAGTGAACATCTCTGAGTTTGATTTATGAGAATTGTCTTCAATTCTCCTGGATCTTCCTCCCAATTCCATTCTCATTTCTTGTCATCCATATGGTTTCTTTAGGAATAGAGAGTTCATTAGCCTAGCAGGATAGGTAGGATAAACAACTTTTTTGGCCAGGATATTTTAAATTGATAAGTGCAAAGACAGTATCTCTCCAGGGCCAGACATTTTAAGACATACATCTTTGGAGCTGTTGGTAGCCCAGTTCCTGCCAAAAGGAGAAAACTTGTGTGGAATAAGAGGAAATAAAAGATACATGCAGAGAAGAGAGAGAGACAAGGACTCAGTAGACTCTCAGTGGCTGGCTCTGAGCATCTCTAAAGCTCTGCTGCATCTGTGACCTTCTTTCAGTCAGTGTGTCTAATCTTTGGAATTTTTAGTCAAACATGACCCCCTGACCATCCCCACCCCCCTTTTTTTTCCTAAATGAGTTAGAATTCTATTTCTAAACTTGCAAATACAGGATCCAGAAAACAATCCAGCCTCATGGCCTTTGATAAGTTATGCGCCCTCTCTGAGCCTCGGTTTCCTTAACTACAAAAGGCACAGTATGTAATTTCATTTAAATAACTAGTGCAGTGTCTGGTACACAGTTGGTGATTCATATTAGGTAGCTATTATTTTTATTAACAAGGTACTACTCCTGTTAGTGATAGAATGTCTCTGACCCATTCACCTTCTCAGGCCTTCTGAGGGCAAGCCAACTAGATGGTGTGCTAGAAGTACCGTGAAGCAGAAAATGTTTCCTACTGAGACATCTGGAGAGCTCTCATCACAGGGTAATGGATTAATGAGATTTGGAATCCATAAGTAATGAGAAGAGAGATTAGCAAGACTGACATGGTCAGAGGTTCTTAAAGATTTTTAACTAGTCAGTCTCTAGGGTACCAATTTAAATAATCTGGGTCATTTTTCAAATAAAACTTTTGATTGCTACCTCAAAAGCAGCATTTTTTTCTTATTTAACACACGTTATTAACAGAAGTAGTGGGAGACAGAAAATGAGGGAAATGATAGAAAATAGAGTAAAAGCTATTCTAGAGGTGAGGACTGTAAAGATTGAATCACTCCCTCCTCCCTCATAAGAGAGGAAGGAAGCAAGTTATAATAAAATATGAGGTTCAGTATAATATACCAGGGGTCCCCAACCCCCGGTCCAAGGACCTGTACTGGTTGGTGGCCTGTTAGGAACCGGGCCGCACAGCAGGAAGTGAGCAGCGGACCAGCGAGCGAAGCTTCATCTGTATTTGCAGCCGCTCCCCAGTGCTAGCATCACTGCCTCAGCTCCACCTCAGACCATCAGGCGTTATATTCTCATAGCAGCACCAGATCCTGGTGCCAAAAGGGTTGGGAACTGCTGGCTGTATGTAGGTAATTAACCCATGCTTTTTAAAAAATTAATAAACTTTATTTTTTAGAGCAGTTTTAGGTTCACAGCAACATTGAGCAAAAAGTAGAGTTTCCATAATCCTGTCTCCCTTCCTCACACACGTGACCTCCCCATTATCAGCATCCCACGCCAGAGTGGTGTATCTGTTACAATCTTCTTTTACTCAGTAATATGAATTTAAGTTTCCTCCACGTCTCTTCATAGCCTGAAAGCTCATTTCCCTTTAGTACTAAATAACATTCCATTGTCTGGATATAGCACAGTTTATCCACTTTCCTACTGAAGGACATCTTGATTACTTCCAAATTTTAGGATTTATGAATAAAGCTACTGTAAATACCCATGGCCATATTTTATGAACATAATTTTTAGATTAATTTGGATAAATATCCAAAAGCATGATTACTGGAGCATATGACAAGAGTTTGTTTTGTAAGAAACTGCCATACTATATCTGAAGGTGATGGTACAGTTTTTCACCCCCATCAGCAATGAATAAGAGTTTGCATTGCTCCATAGCCTCACCAGCATTGGGTATTATTATCATTATGGATTTTGGCTATTTTAATTGGTATGCAACAGTATCTCATTTTAATTTTCAGTTGCCTGATGACATGATCTGAAGCATCTTTTCATATGCTTATTGGCCATATGTATATCTTCCTCGGTGAGATGTCTCTTCAGGTCTTTGGCCCATTTTTTAATCAGGTTGTTTGTTTTCTTATTCTTGAGTTTTAAAAGTTCATTGTATATATGGGATAACAGTCCTTTATCAGATTTGTCTTTTGCAAATATTTTCCCCTAGTCTGTGGCTTGTCTTCTCATTTTCTTGAGATTGTCTTTCTAATATATGTTGCAGAAATTGACTTTGTAACTTTATTTTCACATACTTGCACTGACACGCCTCAGGTTTAAAAACATCTCAAGGCCACATATAAACTTCGTCACTGCCCCATCATCCACCTCGGATTCCACGGACAACAATGATCTATGGGCCAACTCTGGCAACCCAGTCACCTGAACTATTACTATTTCTTTTATTCAGCATTTGTAAAATCAGAGTAAGC
Source organism: Pteropus alecto (assembly GCF_000325575.1). Classification (NCBI taxonomy): domain Eukaryota; kingdom Metazoa; phylum Chordata; class Mammalia; order Chiroptera; family Pteropodidae; genus Pteropus; species Pteropus alecto. The sequence goes on along the minus strand of NW_006439568.1, from coordinate 7,825,130 downwards.
GGAAATATTCTCGTAATAAAATACAATCTAGCCTGAGATGACGTCACACAGGACTAAGTTCTAGCACCTGTATTTATAATCTTTATCAGCACAGTACAAGTATGAAATGAATTGACTTTATATCTTTTGTATCAAAAAGAAATACAAGTGTCCTTTATGCTGATAACTTTGTCCTATTCTCTAAGAATGAACATTAGAAGCAGTACGGGTCTATTGGCATCTTATTTCCATAAGGAACGACTCAGCATAAAATTCTGCAAAACAAAAAAATCATTATATTTGGTAGACATTCAATTTTAAATATCCTCAGGCAGCAAGTCAAATTATTCTGTCTTTTGTAGGGATTCAGTCACTCTTAGTCCACAAGTGAATTTATTCTCTTATTCAGGCATGCATTTTTCTCCTAATTCATTCTATGGCTCCTGAGGATCTAGTTCTTAAAATGAGATGTTTGCTAGTTTCTGTATTGATGTTCTTTTGTAGATGAGGCCAACAGCTGGACATACATATACACAGACGCACACACACGTGCAAAATCACACACTGCTGTGAGATAAAACTTAAGCAAGACTAAATCTCTTTATTTCATGTTGCTTGGTTCTAACCTGTAGGATTTCAAACAAATATGCATGCTAAAAGGATCAAATCTTTGCTCTGAGAAAAAAAAAACAACAACAAAACTTTATCTTTATACTTCCCTGCTGCTCTCTCTAAACCATTATAATTAAATTGAATGCATGGGACATCTCCATTTCTGTCTCAACTTCCGGGAAACAGAATACTGTTCACTGCCTGTGACAGGAATTGATTATTTTACTTGACCTTAGCCTGCTGACAGGGCTCAATGGCCTCTGTGTCCTTTGGATACTTTTGAAGAATTGCCATTTATTACATTCAGCAATGTGTTTAATTTTAAAGTAATTTAAATAATTTTTGAAGAAATTCCAATACATTTCACTAGCTTCTTTCAACAGAAATTTATTGAGTACTGTGCAGTTATTAAGTTACTGTCTTTCGGCTTTAGACCCATCCTTCTATACTTAGCTTCGTGATGCTGGCTGGGGCTGGGACTATGCCAATATTTTGGCTTGGCCAGCTGGCTCCATGTTAAGCTTCACCAATAGGGGGCGACAGAGAGAGAGGCAATATGGCTTGAAGAAGGTGGGATATTCTTTCTCCCAGCTGCCCAGGGACTTCCTTTCTGTTTTCTGTTCCCAGTAGGACAACCCAAGCAATAGTTCTTACCCTCACCCCCGTTGCAGTTGTTCCTTCTCATAGCAGTAGCTGGATCCAACGTGCAGTTAGTTCTTCCAGCATGAACAGAGCCCATTCCAACATACTTGTCATCTCCCCTGCCCGGGGCTGCAGCAGTCCTTCAAAGATCTGGGTCCCAAGTCCTCCAGGTCACTCCTCGGAGCTCAGAGACACCAGCCATGGACAGCCCCTTCCTCAGATTCCTGCGGTTCAGTTCTGCAAGGATTCTCCTCCAGGTTCCTAAGATTTAATAATTCCAGTATCATTCTTCCCCCAGCCCAAGGGGTGGTGGTTGTTTCCTGCTGTTGTTACTTCTGGGATGGCTGAGATTCTGCTTCGTGTCCTAGTTAACAACTTTATAGTAGTTAACACTGCTTTATATTAAATTCCCTCTCATCAGATAACTGATATGGTTTCTGATTCCCAGTTGGCTTCTCACTAATGCAGATACTTAACATGGATCAGGCATAGTTCTAAGTACCAGGGAACAGTCATGGACTAAAAAAATTCACTGCCTTCAAAACTTCATTGAACATCTACTTCGTGTCAGGCACTGCTCTAAAAGCAAATAATATAGCAGTGAACAAAATTGGTTTATTCCTGCCCTTCTGATGGCAGAGGCAGACAAGGAACGTCTGTGTCAATATAAAATATGTCAGATGATAAGTGCTTTGGAGAAAAGTACAGCAGGGTCAGGGTGTAGGGAGTACTTGGAGGACGAGATCCTGAAGGGAGCAGGGGAAGGTAGAAAGGCCAGTTAGGAGGCAATTGCAATACTCTAGGCAGGAGTCCATAGTGGCTTGGACCATGTTGGGGATGAAGATGTATAAAATCTGTGGTCAGATTCTGGATATGTTTCATATGTCCATATGATAGGATTTTCTGATGATTTATGTGGCCCCTCATTGCTCTTAGAATAAAGTGCAGGTCCCGATCATGGCCTACCAGATTTTGCACGATCTTGTCTCTGCTTACATTTCTAATCTACTTTCTCCCCTGACTTCTGCACTATACACTGTTCTTTCACTCTACTGAACACTTACAAGTTCCTCGAAAGAGCCATGCCCCCATTGGCTACTGCTTATTGACACGTGCCTGTTTCACCATATTTGCCTGACTAGCTTCTCGTCCTCTTTATTCAGGCCATGGCTTATATTTCCCTATTCACAGAAGCCTTCCTGTCTTCTGGAGATGAGGTTAGGCATGTCTCCTATGAACAAGACCCCAAGGCCGCCTTGATCTATAGCTCATCAGACATCCAAAAAGCTGTACACCCTCCTTGTAATCAAAATTTTCATTTTGTTTAGCCATATTGTTAAATCTCTTTTGGCTTCAGAGCTCTTGGTGGGGGATGAATTGAGGAAGGATCCCTTTAGATCACAAACACAAAGATACAGGACCCGAAGCAATAGAGATACTTGGTAGGCATCGTAGCATCCAATGAATACTTGGTGTGGACACTCCTCAATGTGTTCATATTTAGAAACAACTTTATACTAGTGAAGAGTAGTTGGATGAATCACTGAATTTTTCGTTTTGGAACCTAATATGTTGTCATTATGACCTTTGAATGCCTTCATTTTCTCAAGATTTTAATTTATTATAATCATTTATTTTAATGTTTTGTTTTTACTTCTTGGCTGTGAACATAAAACAGCTTTTAATAATCAGCTCATAGTGCCCTGTAGAAAGAGCTGTTGCTTCTTCTATTAAAACAACATGCAAAATATATAATATGCTCATTTACAGAAATATGGAGTGAATTTCTTCAAACTTTGGAAACACTCACTCTATTTCCATGAAATACATCTCCTTAGACTGGTAAATTCCCCGAGATTATTGTAACAGACTTGTTAAGTCAAACTAAGAAGGCATTTCTATTTTGAGAGAATACTGCTTCTGGCAGCCAGTAGAACTTTTTAGACATCTCTTTGAGAATGGGACAACTTATTTGAATTCATCATAGCCAGAAATAAAGATTTTCTGATGCCTAATGTAGGTGTATTACCGGAAGGATGGTAAGTCTGGCTTAGTATTGCTTGCAAAAATGATTTATGGTTGGCACTCCCAATGTGTTTAGAAAGCCTCTTTTCACATTTGGTTAAATGTTTCTGTCTTTCTTTTCATTATTTATTTGAAGTCTACCTTCAAAATGCTAAAAATAAAGTTGTTTTTGGACAGACTTCTATCTGAAATCCAGGAAATAGTTTTCATTTTGGCCCCAGTTAGAACCCACATCATGTATATTAATGAAATTTTCTCATTCTAAACTACTTTTTGTTCTTAGTTGCAGCCAGGCTTTTATTAACATGCTTAAACCAATATATTCTCGTCTTTACTGGAGTGAGCTAATTGTGTCCTATACTGAAGACATCTGAATGTCATTTGTCAAATTTATGTTTGCACATGGGCCATCTCATTGAAAGCAGACCAGCTTAAAGTAGAGGAGTACCTGTTGAATGAGTGCTTAAAAAAATCTATCCTTACTAATGACATTTTATGCAGCTTAATTCTGTGACTTATTTTTGCTAGAGGTGTGCCAACTCTTCTTACTGATATCTCTCAATTTACTTTATGATATGCCATTTTCTTTTGGTTAGAATGCTCATCCACAACTCTCTTTCTTATATGAAACATATAGAATTATTAACTTATTTTATTGTTTCACTTCAGAATGACCTTTCTATTCTTTGCTTTGCCCAGTCCTTTTGATTGCCTTTTCCAATCCAGCTAAAATCTCCTTCTTGCAGCCTTACCTAATTTTGGCAGAATAGATATTCCACTACTAAGTGTATTATGTGCTCTAAGTGTAGTCAATACAGGCAGATATTTCCTGGATGTCAAATATTTGTCCACCTATCAGGATTACTTTAATTTCGATTTATCTTAATAGAAATTGTAAGCCTTGGGATAGGTTTTATTTGTTCACTTTTACAACTCTGAGATACATTACAGGAAATATTGGTGGCTTTGGCCTTTCCAGAAGGCATTTACCTTTATTCAGGTAATAGCACTCTGACGTTCCTTGGGATTCCTTCCAGCGTTGCCTCCAGGTGTGGACATATAAATAATCTGAGTAAGTGAGGTCAAATTCCCAAATGCTTATTGGACCTGTTGAAAAAGACGAGTCTTCATTGAATAGGACTTGGGACCATGACGATATTATCTTTGGTTTGGGGGGCCATCTGTGGGAAGCATACTTGAGAATTAAGCCATTTCAGTCGAAAGAAGGCATATGAGAGAGATCACTTCCTGATACTATCAAGCACCTGAACCCCCAAGTGTGCCAGAAGCTAGAGACTTAGGCTTTTCTGTTATGTAGTCAATAAATTTCTTTAATTTTACTTACTTACTTATTTAATTTTGCTTAAATTAGTTTGAGTTAAGTTTTTGATATTTGGATTTGAAAGAGCTTAGAATAAATATATTAATCTCAATTCTATAAATGAGGACACTAAGCTGAGAAAGGCTTAGGAAACGGCAGAGCTAATAATGAAACTAGATTGGCTTTCTGGTGTATCTGCCCCTATGGTTCATTCTCTCTCTGCTCTACCATATTGCATTACAATTTCTGGTATGTTTTGACTCCTCCAAAAATTTTTGTTTATTTACTTTTTGGTGGATAAGGGCCATGACTTGTAGTTGTATTGTTTTCTACTGGTATTTCAGAGGAAGAAAATATGAGGAATACAGAAACATTTGTGTTCTGCGTATTTATAATAGAAACAACATTAATACTTAATGAGTAGTCAGCGATTAGCATTCATCAGATGTGGTCTTTCTCCGGGTTGAAAGCACCCTGGTTGACGTCAAAGCCATTCTTCTTCATAGAGAGACCTGCTAGTCTTTGAGTCTGTGTTATTCTAGTGTCTCATGTTCATGATCCTTATCTCCATCACTTTGCATTATTTTCAGAAACACAAACAAGTGTTAAATTGGACCATCCCAAGGACACTTATATTGGGAATACTGGGAAAATTATAACTACTCTTAGGCTGGGTCAGAGACAAGCTTGCAAGAAGCGTCTGAATTTCATTCCTGGAATTGTCACTGCGTTTCAGAGTGGCCTTGGACAAAATTAGTTTTCTAGGTTTCTCTAAAGGGAAGATAATAGGGGTGGGAGAGGAATAGCCAAACAATCTCAAATGAATAAATTTATTCTTTGAGTGTTAAGTACTATATTCCCATTTTCCTGAAATTACTGTGAATTCCCAGGCTGGATCTCAGAGAGGGCCTTTTGAAATTCCCAGAATAGCTCTATTCATTTATAGCTAGAAGAACAAAAAAAAAAAAAAAAAAAAAAGGCTCCAGACAGGTGGGCCATTCCAGTCAGTCAGTGTCATTTACTAAGACCTAATTAGCTAGGCTGCCTTGGTGGCATTTTCAGAAAGGAAGCTAGAATCCTCAGCCTGTAAATGTCTCCATTAGCTCAGTGTGTGTGTTTTCATTGGCCTTTGGAGAAGACTCCAGGTCTATTATGGTTTTGTTGATGGCTAACGAGAGTTCTTGGCGCTGAGTGAGATATAGAAGAAGGCACAGGATCCGCCCAAGGCGCTTGCAACCTAAGTTAGTAAAATAAATAACTCGCTATTAGTCTTGACCTTGCTGGAAATCGGGATTAAATATCAGTGGTGCTAAATTCCAAAATACTTCTATTTATGTCCCTTCGGGACGGGCAAGAATGACATTGTGGAGCAAATGCATTGCCCGGTATGCTTGCTTGCTTCCATTTTTAGCGCGTCTGCCTTTCTTTCATACTCCAGGCCTTTTTCCGCGGCTGAGTTAACCACATGCACGCATCCATTTGTTGTAATATAATATTTACCCTTACTTTAGTTCATTATAGTCAAATCTCATTTATCTTCCCCCTACCCAGCGGGTGGTAGAAAAAAAATATATATATATATATATTGATGCTCAGATAAACCCTAAATAAAATTTTCATGTGGAAACAAATGTTTCTCCTCATATACAATTATGTGGACATCCAAGGCGCTTCAAATAAAATAGCGAATCTTGGTGCGAAGACCCAGCTAGCCAGTGGTTGAAAAATTGCCCAGCATTTTCTGTGCATGTAGTTTTTTTTGCAGACCAAGTTCTTTTATTGCACTGTTGATGTGTTCAGGGAGAGAGCGGTGGCACTACATTATGGCACTTTCGTGGTAAACTAAGAAAAATGATCTTTACTTCATTGTCCCTCAACTGCTGAAATATGTGGCAGCCACTGTCACCAGAGCTTCGCCCCCTCTTTCATTCCACAGCCAGCATATCTAGCAGAAGGACCTGCCCACTCCGCTCCCCAGCAGCGACATTGTTCTCTGTCTCTGTCTCTCCTTGTCTTATAGGAGGGGAGCAGGCATTGGAAAGACTGCGGTTGACCTGGCATCTAAGAGGTCAGAGAGAGGAAATGGGAGAGAGGAATGAGAAGGGAGACAAGGAGAGAAGGAAAAGAGGACGTTGGAGTCAGTTGAGAGAGAGGCGTCAAAGTCATCAGAAGATTGTAAACTTCAAAGAAAAGCCCAACTAGTAATGACGAAGTGGTGAGATCTTCATACTGTTCTATTTTTAAACAGTTTACCATAAACTTACTATACTCTAGGAACTGCCTGCATGGCTATATGCCCTGTGTAATTCTATTGAATTTTATAGACGATAAAATTGAGGGATCAGGAAGCTTTTGAAAACAACTTGTCAGACTTCAAAATAAACCCTCTTATTCATGAAGCTAAATTCTCTTGTTCAGAACCCACTGAATAAGAATAATAATGCCATATGTCGAGTGCCTACAGCATCCCAAGTACCTTTATTTCACCTGAATATTTTTTACTGTGATAAGAACACTTAATTGAGAGCTGCCCTCTTAAAGTTCGAAATGTACGACATGGCATCGTCGATTGCAGTACGATGTCGTGCAGCAGGTCTCTGGAGCTCGTTCATCTTGCTTAACCGAAACCTTACGCCCACTGATCAGTAACTGCCCGTTCCTCCCTCCCTCCAGGTCCTGGCAACTACCGTTCCACTCTTTGAGTCTATGAATCTGACTATTTTCGATACCTCATATTAATGAAATCATGCAATATTTATCTTTCTGTGATTGGTTTCTATCATTTAGCATAACATCCATGTTGTCGCATATTGCAGAATTTTATTTTTTAAAAGGGTGAATAATATTCCATTGTATGTATTTACTAATTTTCCTTATCCATTCATCTGTCGATTGGTAATTAGGTTGCTTTCACATCCTGGCTATTGTGAATGATGCTGTAATGAACATAGTTGTGTTAATCTCTCTTTGAGAGCCTCATTTCCCTTATTCTGGATAAATACCCAGAAATGAGATTGCTGGATATATGGTAGTTCTATTTTTAATTTTTCGAGGAACCTTCATACTGTATTCCTCAGTGGCTGTACCATTTTGCATTCTTGCCAAAAGTGTACAAGGTCCCACTTTCTCCACTGACACGTTTGTCCTCACCAACATATTTTATTTTAAATAATTTGTTTTGTTCCCTCTGGTCGACCCATGATATGGCTAAGGCTGATTATCTGTGCTCTTTTGTATCCGCTGCTTGTTATCGGCTGTGACCGTATATTTCGGGCTTCTAGCCAAGTATGGCCTAGAGCTGGGCCGGAGCGCATGGAGCCACTCCAGACCCCATGGACCCTGTGGTCACTCTGGTTTAGACTCGTTCTTCTTCTCCACCAGGGCTTATCTGGAACTGAACCAGCTCCCACGGGTAAAGACAGGTCACTAGGCAGATGGACATGTGCCTTTAACTGGTAACCTTGATGCCCCTTAAGAGAGGATTCTTGTGGCTTCTTTGTACTCAGGGTTTATATTTAACTGAAGATTAGACTTGCTGCAAGCCTCTTACTTACACACAAAAGGTCGGGTGTGCATCATTGGATAGTATCCTACGAAACCAATGGGCTATAGAAATTGACTTAACCGTGTTTAAGTGATCAACTTGGGCTTTCGCATTTGAATGACTAAAATTAATAAAAATTTTGTATAAGTAAGTTATAGGATCATCACAAGCTTTTGCGTATCCATGACTCACAGATATTGTGTTAGGTAGTTTTAGGGATACAGAGATGTGATGTCAAAGGCTAGAATGACAAAAACACCTGAGATCAGGCTGTTAAATACTGTACTGAAAACCAAGCCTGGACTGAATGAAGGTAATTAGGAAAAGGAGTTGCAAAAGGGCACATGTTAAGATGAGAGAAATAGTCACTTCACAGTGCAGGTAGAATGATCTTTCCATAGGTCTGTGCGAACGATCACTTCCATATATTTACAAATCAGATGCAGCGATAATTGGTGGTTTGTGTAGAGTATGTCTTCATTGGCCAGGTAAGTTAGGAAATGCTAGTTTAAGATGTGTACAGGTCTCTCTACAGTAGGACCTTTCTGAGTTTTTTTTGTTTGTTCGTTCGTTTTGCTAATTTTGAAGCTCTAAGAGAGAGGTGAATTTTCTGGTTTCGTCCATTTTTCACCTTGAAAACATTTTCGTATTTTAAGAGCTAATCTTTGGAAAAGCTGGAAACAATAGTTTAATGTTTTCCAGGTCGTCTGCTTTTCATTTCATGTTCTCCTTTCCTTTAGGGCTGGAGCATAAAATCTAGACAACAAATGTAGTGGGACAGTTACCAGAGAGTAGCCAAAGACCAGGGCTCAACACTCAAGGCTGTTTTGGTTTCACCTTCTATGAAAATTAATCTGTTCCCACTGTCTTCCGTAGAGCGAGCCTACTTGAGACTCCGTGACCCAGAGACTGCACTGGCCAAAGGATTTCAGGTTTCCTAAACCAGGAACAAATCCATCCATAAACCCTTTAGGTACATGCGCAGTATGCATATGTCTTTTCTTTTCTCCGAAACTTAGCTCTGAACCTTTACCGCGTGCCTTATTTCGTGTTTTCCCAGGGCAGCCCGAAGACATGGAGTAGGTCAGTGCCAGAAACGTCCTATGGGAATACGCTGGTTCAAGTCTCCTGTTTTACAGATGAAGATGAAGAATCTAAACTTTCTTTGGAGTTTCCCTTGTAGTATAGTATTAGTTAGTGTGAGGGACAGTAGAGGAATAATGTCACCAGATTCAGAGTCTATGCTACTTCCTTTAGTGGCGTACAGAGACCCTAGGTGCACTCTGAGGTCTGATTCCCTCGACATGAGACTAACCTGTGGGAAACGTCCAGGGGAAATTCCCCAGATTCACTCAGATCCTCTCACTCTTCTGACATAGTAATACTTGACTTAAATATAGCTGCTCTCATCTCTTGGGGGAAAATATTCAATGTAAGCAGTGAGGGTTCAAAAACACCATTGGTCTGTTAGGGTTTACCTAACCCTGTCCCAGAACTACAACCCCCATCCTCCCCCAAATACCTATTAACAGATCTTAGATGCTGTTATATCAAGGGTCTCAGGAAATGATTGAGTTTAGCACTTGGGGGTTTCAGAATAAGCTCTAGTGAAAGAGCATGGTGTCTGCAAACCTCAAGCAA
>NW_006439568.1:7809856-7815331 GCF_000325575.1 Pteropus alecto | reverse complement strand
CCTCAAGCAATTTAACTGTGGCTGCCAAGGCATCCACAGAAAGAGTTTTCCAATTGGTATATTTATACTTTCTTTACTTAGTATTGATTCTAAATAAGGATATAACCCATCCTTGATGGGAAGCCTATGAGTAAGAACAGATGAATTAAAGTTTGTTTTATCTTCCCACTTTCCTTTCACTGTAGCCAAAAAAAGCCTTCCCTTTAGAGGCAAACGGGATGTATCCTGGAGGCAGGAGCTGCCGCTTTCAGAACAACTAAATAATGAAGAACAGAAGTGTTGAATTCTGGTGTAGATCCAGGGCTTCTTAGACCTTTTGTCTGTAAAACTGGGGGAAATAGATCACTTTGAAGATCCCCAGTTCTCCACACTTTCCCGGCCCCATGCTGTATATTTCTGCCCAGGCCCATCATTTTCTGAACCCTATATTCTTTTTAAAACACCTGCTTTGGTGCCACCAATAAAGCAAGCCCTCTCGCTGTCTTCCCCACCGCCTCTTAAGTCTTGCGACAGATTGACTTTCCGTAAATATTTGCTCATTGATTATTTGTAGAATTCAGAATAATGTCTGGGTAATTTCCTTATGGCAGAAAAAGAGTGGAGAGGGAATGACTAAGGTGTGATCGTTTAAGACATTGGCTGTTCAGTGTGTGTGTGTGAGATGTAGAAACATCATTAAGTCTGACTTGTTCAGATAGGAATTGTGACTTTTTTTATTTTTTAAATTAAGGTAGTGCTCAACTTCATCTTTGCTTCAGGTATGCAACAAGGTCTGCAGATAGAGGGAGACTGTGTCTGTACTTTTAAGAACACTATTTTCCACCTCTATCTATACACAATATGCCCCGACTTGCAGTCTATTTTCTAGGTCCCAGCACACAGGTCTTCTGCCCTGTGCCTCTGCTGCCACGTGTTTATTTCCTGGAGCCCCCTTTCTCTTCCTTCTCCTTCCCTCCTATAGCCCCCGCGACCGTATGTGGCTCATTTTAAATGCCTAGAGTAAAGTCTTCCCTCATCTCCCCCACCCCGCCCCATCCGATTTCACTGCTCCCTCCCTGGGTCCCGCCGTCATGTACTCATTCCTCTGACAGAGTCCTTATTTCATTCTGCCCGACCTCACAGTGAGATGCTGAAAGAGGAATAGTAAGAGGATAGAAAAAGAACAGGCTTTAGAAATACAGAGGAGGTTTGAGCTCTGGAAAAGTCTAGCTAAAAAATGTCGGCCAAGTTACTGAGTCTTTTTGAGTCTCTGTTTTCTTCTTTCTAAAATGGATGTAATAATCTCCTTGCTGATTTGTGTTAGCACAAAATGAGCGAATAGAGGTAAAGAGCCTAACACAGTACTTGTTTTGTGGTGAGAAATAAAAATAAAAATGAGACAGGAATTTTCTCTTTTTGTCATTTCTTAGTGTTCTCACAGGGTCTGGAAAACTGAATCTGCTTCAAAAGTGTTTGTTCAATAAGCAAATAACTCCCTCGACATATTTTAAGTTCCTGTTATCCTTATACAGTTGCCACGAGATTTCATATAATGCTACCGAATGAATAAGATATAGAATTGTTTGATAAGGGAAGCAGAGGTGTGAAGATGTGATGATATAGTTGTCCAGACTGCTCAATTTATTTACCGGAGCAGCAGCTCCATGGGCAAGACTTGGGATTTATTTATTAACTCTCATCGATCTTGAGGATTTTCTGTGCGCTAGGCTCAGTGCTTGGAGGACAGCAGTGGTCAGGAAGAGCAGCTGGTAAACACCGAGGGCTAATATGTGCCAGGGCCTGGCCGTAGGGCTTTAGATAGATGATTTAATACAGGCAGTAATCTTAAGAGGTAGATATTATTTCTCTCCCCTCTTCCCCAACCAAAAAAAAAAAAAGAAAAAAAGAAAACAAAGCCCAGAGAGATGGAATGACTAGTCAAAGTTTATAGAAGTGGCAGATACTCTATTCAAACCGAGAAAGTCTGATTCACCAAATACACTTTTACTGCTACGCCATGTGAGATTTTGTCCTCAGAGAGTTTACACTCTAATAAAATAAAATACTCAGGGTAGTGTAATACTGCTCCAATCCAGGGGACCCTTGGGCGGTTAGGAGCACATAGGAGGTACCACTAGTTGATTTGTTGGGCATCTGCCTCGCTGCCCAGCTACTTCCTTACTTACTCTTGAATGTTTCTTGACCAGGTTATCTGTGGGTTTTCCCCCTCACTTTCTCACAGAGCTCATACAATTCGTTTAGCTGGAACTTTCAACAGAGAGGGACATGAATGGCCTTTGGACATGTTTACTCATTGGCTGTCTCCAGCAGTTACATGTGGTCATCCAATGAAATCAAACATTTGATTGTATTTGAAATAATGCTGCCAGCGGCCTCTTAGGAGGAACTAGATAACTCTTCTGCTATCTCTGGTTTTTCTGAAACAGTGTTGCAAACAGTGCCTCTGCATGCACTTAGGTTCTTTCAAGGGTGGCTCTGGGAAAACCAAGGTAGAAGATAGAATTAATGTAGCAGCAACGGGACAGCCAGACTCCTTCAGATCCTCCATGCCCAGCACATTTCTTGGAGCAAGTTCAAGAAGCCCTTTGGATTCCAAGGAGAAAGGGTGATCATATGTGTCCTTCTCTCATCTGTCTGATACAAAACTAGATGCTGCCCCATTGTAATGACCCATATTAGGTTCTTTGCAGACAAGTTTCCCTGGATGAAGTTTTTGGTTTTCTGTTACACCCACTTATTAGTTCTTTGTTTAGGCACTGCTTACCTGATTATTTAATGCATCACACCAGATTGCCACATAGCAGATAGAGACAGAGAGAGACAGAGCTAGAGCTAGAGTTAGAGATGATATAGAGACAGAGAGAGGGAGGGAGAGAGGGAGGGAGGGCGGGAGAGAAGGAGGAAGGGGGTTGAGGGGCGGGAGAGAGAGAGAGAGAGAGGGCGCTGATACAGAGAGGTGGGGGGAAGGAGTCCGAAGCCTAGGTGGAGATAAGCTAAAGCATTCTGAAAAGCGTTGATAACCAAGGAAAGGAACATCTTTACAGTTGGAAACAGAGAATTGGGAAATAAGGCAAATTCCCCTTTACCCGTCTGGTCCAATTATTTGGCTTACAAATATTACTACCATTCATGCATTCATTCACCCATTCTTTAGCCTTAACTCTTCTCCAGATACAGTACAAGGCAAATCAGCAAAAGAAATATAAAGAAGAAAACTTGGTTTCCTTCTTCAAGTTCACAGTCTACCAAGGAGCACATAGCAGCATAAGACTGCAAAGGGCCTGGTTTCAGAAGGGAGGTGTGCACACAGCGGCATAGAACCATGGAACTTTTGTTCTTTTTGTCTGGGTCCTGAGAAAGTGAAACAGAACATGGAGGGGTAGGCATGGCTGGGACTCTGGGCGGAGCTTCTCCAGTTCACCTCCCTGTTGGCGGAGTTGACTGCATTGTGGCACTTACCCATGACCTGGAGAAGCCTGTCAGCAGTGCCTTGGCTCTTGGAAATTTGTATAACTCATTTTGCTGAGTAAATCTGGCCAAGGGAGGTAATGTGCAGGTAGGTAATGAGAAAGCTAGGAATGAGAGCTGATGTTGTTTGGTATTTTTTATGTACCAGACACCATACTAGTCCGTTCAATGACCTTGGCAACTCTGTAAATACTTCCGTTATTCCCATTTTACAGATAAAGAAACCGACCCTGAGGGAGGTTAAGTCTATGCTCAAGGACATGCAAGCTAAGTGGCAGAGCTGGGATTTCCTTCAATAGTCTGATTTTACATTGCAAGCCTTTATCATGTGCTCCTGGATATCCAATACTTCACGACACAGGTAAGCAGAGTTCCTCTTTGCGAGGAACTCCAAGAGTACACCATGCTGGGGATGTAGAAGGGGCTGTGGGAGTGCTGACCATTAGAAAGGGAAGGAGGTTTCATCCTGCGATAGTAGTGTTTCTTTGGTTTTGGGGTTGAAGATCAGCCAGATGAGACAGACTTTGGTGTAAGCAGTGGTTGGGAGCAGCTGTGTGGTTACAGGGACTGGGAATGGTGTCTTCACATCGATCCAAGAAACTGAGTTTCGTTTCCTACTCGTGGAGCCATTCTGAACAGGCGTGTCGTGATATTTCTGAGCCTGAGATCTCTTGCTCTCTGCTCAGCCAGACAGACCTCACTAACACTATCATTTTAATGTTCAAATCCAACAGCAGAATCAATTGAATAGGAAAACAGTTGTCTCTTTTTTGTTCAATGGATGAGTTTAAACCAATCTTTTTGTTTTGTATGTGGGAAACCATAATAAAACAGAACTAGCCTTCCAAACACAGGTTGCTCTATATAACTAGGTAGCTAAACATGGCTGTAGAAGTGACAACTTCACAAACCTTCAACGAACAGCAGAGAAAAGAATATTATAGTTATTTATCGGTGAGGATATAATTCTGTTCGTGGACAAAAGAACGATCTTTTCTTGATGATAGCTTTACCATAAAGCTTTAGTAAATATGTGACTTTGTATTCTGCCCTGAGAGTATGTTTTCAGTTGAAGATAGTATTCTTTTTGGCTTCTGACATTGGTACTAGAAGGCTCTGACGTAAAAGCTCATTCATGAAAGTTTCTACAAGTATTGCCTCGATTTTAAATGGAAAAGAAGTGCAAGTTAAGATATGAAACAGAAGCATGACTCTGAATGTCCTGTACACAGGGTTTGGATCTTTCTTTGAAATGACGGAGTGTTTGAAAACATATGGTCCCTTTCCATGCTCTATCTCCTCCTGCCTTTTTACTGAACTGAGTTGTAGAGAGTCCACTCAAGCCAGGTTTTCCCTGTGTATTTTTGCCCTTTTGAGCCCTCCAGTCGTCCGGTGAGCCATTTTCTGCGTTTTAGGTAGTTGGCACGTGTTATACAAGTAACTACAAAAATAATGCAGCAGTAACACTCTTGCACAAAAATCTTTACGCATTAGAGAGTTGGCCTATGGGAGAGAAACTGAAAGGTGGGATTGCTAGGCCAAAGTATAAATGCACTTGAATTTCATGAACATTAGGAAATTACTTTGCAAAAGGCTCCGTTTGCTCTCCTACACAGACTGCAGGGAGTGTCCATCTTCCACTTGCACTTTTCCCAGTGCCGGTTAATATCTTTTTCATTTTTGTAAATCTGATGGGTAAAAAATGTTATCTTAGTGTTGTTTTAATGATTTCCGATTCTTCAATTACCACAGGTTGGGTATATTTTAATGTTTATTGGTGATTCGCTTTCTTCTTTTTTTGAACTATGTGTTTAAATCTTTAATGCATTTTTCTAGTAGATTCATTACATTATTCTTAGAAATTTGTATATTGACTTTTTTTTTTGTATTTTCTCTCACTTTTCCTTGCTTTCTGAAGATCTTAATGATGTCTTTCAAGGTATCTAAGTTGAAAGATTTAGGTAGTAAAATCTACCAATCTCTGTACTTATATCCTTTGAGTTTTGT